>NW_024464705.1:205841-209604 GCF_000004515.6 Glycine max
CGATTGCGTGATCAATGAGTCCATGTGCTGTTCCGACATTGTTGGTTCCTAAGAAGGATGGTTCATGGAGAATGTGTATTGATAGTAGGGCAGTGAACAACATAACCATCAAATATCGTTTTCCCATTCCAAGACTAGATGATATGCTTGATGAGTTACATGGATCGGTTATCTTCTCAAAAATTGATCTAAGGAGTGGATATCACCAAATCAGAATGCGTGAAGGTGATGAATGGAAGACGGCATTCAAGACTAAGCATGGTCTATATGAATGGCTAGTTATGCCATTTGGGCTCACAAATGCACCTAGCACCTTTATGAGGCTCATGAACGAAGTACTCAAGCCTTTTTTGGGTAAGTTTGTTGTTGTTTATCTTGATGACATATTGGTGTATAGCAAATCTATAGAGGAGCATTTCACTCATTTGAAACAAATATTTGAGACCCTAAGAGCACAAAAACTCTATGGGAAGAGGGAAAAGTGTGATTTCTTGGTTGAAAGTGTGGTGTTTCTTGGATATGTGGTGTCTAAAGATGGAGTATCCGTTGATCAAACAAAAGTGGATGCTATCAAGACTTGGCCGAGCCCTACAACAGTTTCGGAGGTGAGATCTTTCCTTGGTCTTGCATCATTTTATCGACGCTTTATCCAGAATTTTAGCACTATAGCAAGTCCTATGACCGAATGTTTGAAGAAGGGTGCGTTTGGGTGGAATGAACAAGCACAAAAGGCTTTTGAATTGATTAAGTTAAAGCTTTGTGAAGCTCCTGTTTTAGCTTTACCCGATTTTACTCAACCATTTGAAGTTGAATGTGATGCTAGTGGAGTTGGCATTGGGGCTGTTTTGATACAAAACAAAAGGCCTATAGCTTATTTCTCGGAGAAATTGGGAGGAGCCAGATTGAACTATTGCACCTATGACAAAGAGTTCTATGCCATTGTGAGAGCTCTTGATCATTGGAATCATTATTTGCGTTCTAATCACTTTATATTGCATTCAGATCATGAGTCATTGAAGTATATCAATGGGCAGCAGAAGTTGAGTCCAAGGCATGCTAAATGGGTTGAATTTCTTCAATCTTTTAATTTCTCTTCAAAATACAAGGATGGTAAGAGTAATGTGGTGGCTGATGCACTTTCAAGGAGGTATGCTTTAATTTCAATTCTTGAAACTCGTTTACTTGGTTTTGAGACTTTGAAAGATTATTATAAAGAAGATGTGGATTTTGGTGAAATATACTCTAATTGTGAGAATGGAGCATTTGGAAAGTATATCGTGCAAGATGGATTTTTATTCAAGGAGAATCGGCTTTGCATCCCAAGGCATTCAATTCGTGAGTTACTAGTTCGTGAAGCTCATGGTGGAGGTTTGGCTGGTCATTTTGGCATTACAAAGACCTTGGAGATTTTGAAGGAACACTTTCATTGGCCAAAGATGTTAGGAGATGTGCAAAAAGTCATTAGCAGGTGTGTTACTTGTCACATGGCAAAGAGTTCTTTCAAACCAGGGGCGTATACTCCCTTGCCAACGCCTAGTGGTCCTTGGATGGATGTGAGTATGGATTTCATTGTGGCTTTGCCCCGAACACAGCGAGGTAAAGATGCTATTATGGTGGTTGTGGATAGGTTTTCAAAGATGGCACACTTTGTAGCTTGTCACAAAACCGATGATGCTAGTAATGTTGCTGATTTGTACTTTCGTGAGATTGTGCGTTTACATGGAGTTCCTAAAACTATTGTTTCCGATCGTGATTCAAAGTTTTTAAGTTATTTTTGGAACACATTATGGAGGAAAGTAGGTACTAAGTTGCTGTTTAGTACTTCCCATCACCCTCAAACCGATGGACAAACCGAGGTGACTAATAGAACTCTTGGTACTTTGCTGCGTGGTTTGGTTAGTAAGACTCAAAAGGATTGGGACTTGAAGCTAGCCCATGCTGAATTTGCTTACAACCGGTCCCCTACATATGCTACTAATCATTCTCCTTTTGAAGTTGTTTATGGTGTGAATCCTTACTTGCCATTGGATTTGATAGTTATGCCAAAATAGGAGTTAGTTCATCCAGATGCAGAGGCCAAACTCAAAGCAATGATCAAGCTACATAATCAAGTGCAAGAAAGAATCAAGGCCGTGAATGAAGTTTATAAGCAAAGGTCCAAGAATAAGAAGCCTAAGTTATTCAATGAAGGTGATCTTGTGTGGGTCCATTTGAGAAAAGAAAGATTCCCAAGCAAGAGAAAGAATAAGCTCATGCCTAGAGCGGATGGTCCTTTCAAAGTTATATCAAAGATCAATGACAATGCATACAAGATTGATTTGCCCGAAGAATATGGAGTACATGCTACTTTCAATGTTGGAGATCTCTCACCGTATTTAGATGATGATGGTATTCAAGAATTGAGGGCAATTCCTTTCAAAGGGGGAGGGGATGGTACGAAAATTGACCAAGAGGAGTTGAAAATCAACACAAGTGACATTCAAAGGGAAGTTAATGGCGTGGGGGCTGTTTGGAATCCTCATCAAGGGCTGAGTTTAATTACTTGGCTATTTTAAGCATTTTCATCAGTTAAGACAAATAAAATTCAGCCATTCAAAACCTTTCCAAGATGGTTACAAAAGAAGCATAAATGGGACATTCAAGGCCTTAAATAGGCGTGTGGCTAATTATGGAAAAGGAATATCATGAGCTGATTGCATTAAAGTCATTAATTGCATTTTATTACTAGTTTTATTGTGTTTAATTAGGCCTTACTGTTTTTATTACTAGTTTTATTGTGTTTAATTAGGCCTTACTGTTTTTCGGCCATATATGGATGTAATTTGATCATTTGCAGATAATTCAATAAACAAGAACAATTCAGTCCAATTAGAAATTGTGTTTACATTTTCGCCCGATTATTTACAAGCGTCGTCTTGAAAATAGTCCGATTAGCTCAATTGGTGTTGAGTGCTAATCTCGTATTAAGCTATTGGTGTAGTTTAATATTGCTTATTTTTCCTTGCTGATTTTCGTAAAAACCCAAACACACAAATACCAAAAATACTTAAAGGAATTCGACTAATAAGGGTGGTACCTAGTACCTTCGTTATTGGTTGTTTGCTTCCGTTACCACACTCTGATTTCGTATCAATGTCGGCTGAACAATATCAGTCGCGGCTTCACAACGACCGATGTCGGGTATTGTATTTTCTATGGAATCCCTTAATAATATTTGGTTGATTCTATTAGGAAATTTCGATCGGCGTCAACCGGTGATCTTTTTTTAGACCTCGATCGGTAAACTTTCCTGGCCGACGTCGGCTAGCATTTTTTTCGATCAGTATCGGCGAGTCAAGTTTTTTCCGAGGTGGTGTAATGGATTCCTTGCCGAGCAAATGAAAACATGCCGGTGTCGGCCGAACCACAACTTCGGTTGAGCTCGAACAAAAAATCCTAGCCAAACTACATTGTAAATTTTTACGGCCACACCCATCAGAAAAGAATCCTATACCGTAAAAAAATGTTATCGACCAGCAGTTTGTAAAAAAAATTGCACAATGTCGACTGGAAAATATCAGTCACGGCTTTACAAAGACCGATGTCGGCTATTGTATTTTCCATTCAATCCCTGACTAATAATTGGATGAGGTCTATTAGGAAATGTTCGATCGGCGTCATCCGGTGATGCTTCTTTTTTAAAAATCGATCGGTCATCTTTCCTGGCCGACGTCGGCTAGCATGTTTTTCGATCAGTATCGGTGAATCATGTTTTTTTTGCCGA
>NW_024464705.1:211986-236403 GCF_000004515.6 Glycine max
CTAGCATGTTTTTCGATCAGTATCGGTGATCATGTTTTTTTTGCCGAGGTGGGCTAATGTTTTCCTTTCCAAAAAAAAATGAATATATTCCGGTGTCGGCCGAAACACAACTTCGGTTGAGTTAGTGCGAAAAAACCTTGCCGACCTACATTGAAAATATTATAGGCGACACCAAGAACAAAACTTCCTTTACCGTAAAAAAATATTACCGGCCAGCGTTTGTGAAAAAGATTGTGCAATGTCTGGTACGAAAATTGACCAAGAGGAGTTGAAAATCAACACAAGTGACATTCAAAGGGAAGTTAATGGCGTGGGGGCTGTTTGGAATCCTCATCAAGGGCTGAGTTTAATTACTTGGCTATTTTAAGCATTTTCATCAGTTAAGACAAATAAAATTCAGCCATTCAAAACCTTTCCAAGATGGTTACAAAAGAAGCATAAATGGGACATTCAAGGCCTTAAATAGGCGTGTGGCTAATTATGGAAAAGGAATATCATGAGCTGATTGCATTAAGTCATTAATTGCATTTTATTACTAGTTTTATTGTGTTTAATTAGGCCTTAATTGCATTTTATTACTAGTTTTATTGTGTTTAATTAGGCCTTACTGTTTTTCGGCCATATATGGATGTAATTTGATCATTTGCAGATCATTCAATAAACAAGAACAATTCAGTCCAATTAGAAATTGTGTTTACATTTTCGCCCGATTATTTACAAGCGTCGTCTTGAAAATAGTCCGATTAGCTCAATTGGTGTTGAGTGCTAATCTCGTATTAAGCTATTGGTGTAGTTTAATATTGCTTATTTTTCCTTGCTGATTTTCGTAAAAACCCAAACACACAAATACCAAAAATACTTAAAGGAATTCGACTAATAAGGGTGGTACCTAGTACCTTCGTTATTGGTTGTTTGCTTCCGTTACCACACTCTGATTTCGTATCAATGTCGGCTGAACAATATCAGTCGCGGCTTCACAACGACCGATGTCGGGTATTGTATTTTCTATGGAATCCCTTAATAATATTTGGTTGATGTCTATTAGGAAATTTCGATCGGCGTCACCCGGTGATCTTTTTTTAGACCTCGATCGGTAAACTTTCCTGGCCGACGTCGGCTAGCATTTTCTTCGATCAGTATCGGCGAGTCAAGTTTTTTCCGAGGTGGTGTAATGGATTCCTTGCCGAGCAAATGAAAACATGCCGGTGTCGGCCGAACCACAACTTCGGTTGAGCTCGAACAAAAAATCCTAGCCAAACTACATTGTAAATTTTTACGGCCACACCCATCAGAAAAGAATCCTATACCGTAAAAAAATGTTATCGACCAGCAGTTTGTAAAAAAAATTGCACAATGTCGACTGGAAAATATCAGTCACGGCTTTACAAAGACCGATGTCGGCTATTGTATTTTCCATTCAATCCCTGACTAATAATTGGATGAGGTCTATTAGGAAATGTTCGATCGGCGTCATCCGGTGATGCTTCTTTTTTAAAAATCGATCGGTCATCTTTCCTGGCCGACGTCGGCTAGCATGTTTTTCGATCAGTATCGGTGAATCATGTTTTTTTTGCCGAGGTTGGCTAATGTTTTCCTTTCCAAAAAAAATGAATATATTCCGGTGTCGGCCGAAACACAACTTCGGTTGAGTTAGTGCGAAAAAACCTTGCCGACCTACATTGAAAATATTATAGGCGACACCAAGAACAAAACTTCCTTTACCGTAAAAAAATATTACCGGCCAGCGTTTGTGAAAAAGATTGTGCAATGTCGGCTGAACAATATCAGTCGCGGCTTCACAACGACCGATGTCGGGCATTGTATTTTCTATGGAATCCCTTAATAATATTTGGTTGATGTCTATTAGGAAATTTCGATCGGCGTCACCCGGTGATCTTTTTTTAGACCTCGATCGGTAAACTTTCCTGGCCGACGTCGGCTAGCATTTTCTTCGATCAGTATCGGCGAGTCAAGTTTTTTCCGAGGTGGTGTAATGGATTCCTTGCCGAGCAAATGAAAACATGCCGGTGTCGGCCGAACCACAACTTCGGTTGAGCTCGAACAAAAAATCCTAGCCAAACTACATTGTAAATTTTTACGGCCACACCCATCAGAAAAGAATCCTATACCGTAAAAAAATGTTATCGACCAGCAGTTTGTAAAAAAAATTGCACAATGTCGACTGGAAAATATCAGTCACGGCTTTACAAAGACCGATGTCGGCTATTGTATTTTCCATTCAATCCCTGACTAATAATTGGATGAGGTCTATTAGGAAATGTTCGATCGGCGTCATCCGGTGATGCTTCTTTTTTAAAAATCGATCGGTCATCTTTCCTGGCCGACGTCGGCTAGCATGTTTTTCGATCAGTATCGGTGAATCATGTTTTTTTTGCCGAGGTTGGCTAATGTTTTCCTTTCCAAAAAAAAAATGAATATATTCCGGTGTCGGCCGAAACACAACTTCGGTTGAGTTAGTGCGAAAAAACCTTGCCGACCTACATTGAAAATATTATAGGCGACACCAAGAACAAAACTTCCTTTACCGTAAAAAAATATTACCGGCCAGCGTTTGTGAAAAAGATTGTGCAATGTCGGCTGAACAATATCAGTCGCGGCTTCACAACGACCGATGTCGGGCATTGTATTTTCTATGGAATCCCTTAATAATATTTGGTTGATGTCTATTAGGAAATTTCGATCGGCGTCACCCGGTGATCTTTTTTTAGACCTCGATCGGTAAACTTTCCTGGCCGACGTCGGCTAGCATTTTCTTCGATCAGTATCGGCGAGTCAAGTTTTTTCCGAGGTGGTGTAATGGATTCCTTGCCGAGCAAATGAAAACATGCCGGTGTCGGCCGAACCACAACTTCGGTTGAGCTCGAACAAAAAATCCTAGCCAAACTACATTGTAAATTTTTACGGCCACACCCATCAGAAAAGAATCCTATACCGTAAAAAAATGTTATCGACCAGCAGTTTGTAAAAAAAATTGCACAATGTCGACTGGAAAATATCAGTCACGGCTTTACAAAGACCGATGTCGGCTATTGTATTTTCCATTTAATCCCTGACTAATAATTGGATGAGGTCTATTAGGAAATGTTCGATCGGCGTCATCCGGTGATGCTTCTTTTTTAAAAATCGATCGGTCATCTTTCCTGGCCGACGTCGGCTAGCATGTTTTTCGATCAGTATCGGTGAATCATGTTTTTTTTGCCGAGGTTGGCTAATGTTTTCCTTTCCAAAAAAAAAAAATGAATATATTCCGGTGTCGGCCGAAACACAACTTCGGTTGAGTTAGTGCGAAAAAACCTTGCCGACCTACATTGAAAATATTATAGGCGACACCAAGAACAAAACTTCCTTTACCGTAAAAAAATATTACCGGCCAGCGTTTGTGAAAAAGATTGTGCAATGTCGGCTGAACAATATCAGTCGCGGCTTCACAACGACCGATGTCGGGCATTGTATTTTCTATGGAATCCCTTAATAATATTTGGTTGATGTCTATTAGGAAATTTCGATCGGCGTCACCCGGTGATCTTTTTTTAGACCTCGATCGGTAAACTTTCCTGGCCGACGTCGGCTAGCATTTTCTTCGATCAGTATCGGCGAGTCAAGTTTTTTCCGAGGTGGTGTAATGGATTCCTTGCCGAGCAAATGAAAACATGCCGGTGTCGGCCGAACCACAACTTCGGTTGAGCTCGAACAAAAAATCCTAGCCAAACTACACTGTAAATTTTTACGGCCACACCCATCAGAAAAGAATCCTATACCGTAAAAAAATGTTATCGACCAGCAGTTTGTAAAAAAAATTGCACAATGTCGACTGGAAAATATCAGTCACGGCTTTACAAAGACCGATGTCGGCTATTGTATTTTCCATTCAATCCCTGACTAATAATTGGATGAGGTCTATTAGGAAATGTTCGATCGGCGTCATCCGGTGATGCTTCTTTTTTAAAAATCGATCGGTCATCTTTCCTGGCCGACGTCGGCTAGCATGTTTTTCGATCAGTATCGGTGAATCATGTTTTTTTTGCCGAGGTTGGCTAATGTTTTCCTTTCCAAAAAAAAAAATGAATATATTCCGGTGTCGGCCGAAACACAACTTCGGTTGAGTTAGTGCGAAAAAACCTTGCCGACCTACATTGAAAATATTATAGGCGACACCAAGAACAAAACTTCCTTTACCGTAAAAAAATATTACCGGCCAGCGTTTGTGAAAAAGATTGTGCAATGTCGGCTGAACAATATCAGTCGCGGCTTCACAACGACCGATGTCGGGCATTGTATTTTCTATGGAATCCCTTAATAATATTTGGTTGATGTCTATTAGGAAATTTCGATCGGCGTCACCCGGTGATCTTTTTTTAGACCTCGATCGGTAAACTTTCCTGGCCGACGTCGGCTAGCATTTTCTTCGATCAGTATCGGCGAGTCAAGTTTTTTCCGAGGTGGTGTAATGGATTCCTTGCCGAGCAAATGAAAACATGCCGGTGTCGGCCGAACCACAACTTCGGTTGAGCTCGAACAAAAAATCCTAGCCAAACTACACTGTAAATTTTTACGGCCACACCCATCAGAAAAGAATCCTATACCGTAAAAAAATGTTATCGACCAGCAGTTTGTAAAAAAAATTGCACAATGTCGACTGGAAAATATCAGTCACGGCTTTACAAAGACCGATGTCGGCTATTGTATTTTCCATTCAATCCCTGACTAATAATTGGATGAGGTCTATTAGGAAATGTTCGATCGGCGTCATCCGGTGATGCTTCTTTTTTAAAAATCGATCGGTCATCTTTCCTGGCCGACGTCGGCTAGCATGTTTTTCGATCAGTATCGGTGAATCATGTTTTTTTTGCCGAGGTTGGCTAATGTTTTCCTTTCCAAAAAAAAAAAATGAATATATTCCGGTGTCGGCCGAAACACAACTTCGGTTGAGTTAGTGCGAAAAAACCTTGCCGACCTACATTGAAAATATTATAGGCGACACCAAGAACAAAACTTCCTTTACCGTAAAAAAATATTACCGGCCAGCGTTTGTGAAAAAGATTGTGCAATGTCGGCTGAACAATATCAGTCGCGGCTTCACAACGACCGATGTCGGGCATTGTATTTTCTATGGAATCCCTTAATAATATTTGGTTGATGTCTATTAGGAAATTTCGATCGGCGTCACCCGGTGATCTTTTTTTAGACCTCGATCGGTAAACTTTCCTGGCCGACGTCGGCTAGCATTTTCTTCGATCAGTATCGGCGAGTCAAGTTTTTTCCGAGGTGGTGTAATGGATTCCTTGCCGAGCAAATGAAAACATGCCGGTGTCGGCCGAACCACAACTTCGGTTGAGCTCGAACAAAAAGTCCTAGCCAAACTACATTGTAAATTTTTACGGCCACACCCATCAGAAAAGAATCCTATACCGTAAAAAAATGTTATCGACCAGCAGTTTGTAAAAAAAATTGCACAATGTCGACTGGAAAATATCAGTCACGGCTTTACAAAGACCGATGTCGGCTATTGTATTTTCCATTCAATCCCTGACTAATAATTGGATGAGGTCTATTAGGAAATGTTCGATCGGCGTCATCCGGTGATGCTTCTTTTTTAAAAATCGATCGGTCATCTTTCCTGGCCGACGTCGGCTAGCATGTTTTTCGATCAGTATCGGTGAATCATGTTTTTTTTGCCGAGGTTGGCTAATGTTTTCCTTTCCAAAAAAAAAAAATGAATATATTCCGGTGTCGGCCGACACACAACTTCGGTTGAGTTAGTGCGAAAAAACCTTGCCGACCTACATTGAAAATATTATAGGCGACACCAAGAACAAAACTTCCTTTACCATAAAAAAATATTACCGGCCAGCGTTTGTGAAAAAGATTGTGCAATGTCGGCTGAACAATATCAGTCGCGGCTTCACAACGACCGATGTCGGGCATTGTATTTTCTATGGAATCCCTTAATAATATTTGGTTGATGTCTATTAGGAAATTTCGATCGGCGTCACCCGGTGATCTTTTTTTAGACCTCGATCGGTAAACTTTCCTGGCCGACGTCGGCTAGCATTTTCTTCGATCAGTATCGGCGAGTCAAGTTTTTTCCGAGGTGGTGTAATGGATTCCTTGCCGAGCAAATGAAAACATGCCGGTGTCGGCCGAACCACAACTTCGGTTGAGCTCGAACAAAAAATCCTAGCCAAACTACACTGTAAATTTTTACGGCCACACCCATCAGAAAAGAATCCTATACCGTAAAAAAATGTTATCGACCAGCAGTTTGTAAAAAAAATTGCACAATGTCGACTGGAAAATATCAGTCACGGCTTTACAAAGACCGATGTCGGCTATTGTATTTTCCATTCAATCCCTGACTAATAATTGGATGAGGTCTATTAGGAAATGTTCGATCGGCGTCATCCGGTGATGCTTCTTTTTTAAAAATCGATCGGTCATCTTTCCTGGCCGACGTCGGCTAGCATGTTTTTCGATCAGTATCGGTGAATCATGTTTTTTTTGCCGAGGTTGGCTAATGTTTTCCTTTCCAAAAAAAAAAATGAATATATTCCGGTGTCGGCCGAAACACAACTTCGGTTGAGTTAGTGCGAAAAAACCTTGCCGACCTACATTGAAAATATTATAGGCGACACCAAGAACAAAACTTCCTTTACCGTAAAAAAATATTACCGGCCAGCGTTTGTGAAAAAGATTGTGCAATGTCGGCTGAACAATATCAGTCGCGGCTTCACAACGACCGATGTCGGGCATTGTATTTTCTATGGAATCCCTTAATAATATTTGGTTGATGTCTATTAGGAAATTTCGATCGGCGTCACCCGGTGATCTTTTTTTAGACCTCGATCGGTAAACTTTCCTGGCCGACGTCGGCTAGCATTTTCTTCGATCAGTATCGGCGAGTCAAGTTTTTTCCGAGGTGGTGTAATGGATTCCTTGCCGAGCAAATGAAAACATGCCGGTGTCGGCCGAACCACAACTTCGGTTGAGCTCGAACAAAAAATCCTAGCCAAACTACATTGTAAATTTTTACGGCCACACCCATCAGAAAAGAATCCTATACCGTAAAAAAATGTTATCGACCAGCAGTTTGTAAAAAAAATTGCACAATGTCGACTGGAAAATATCAGTCACGGCTTTACAAAGACCGATGTCGGCTATTGTATTTTCCATTCAATCCCTGACTAATAATTGGATGAGGTCTATTAGGAAATGTTCGATCGGCGTCATCCGGTGATGCTTCTTTTTTAAAAATCGATCGGTCATCTTTCCTGGCCGACGTCGGCTAGCATGTTTTTCGATCAGTATCGGTGAATCATGTTTTTTTTGCCGAGGTTGGCTAATGTTTTCCTTTCCAAAAAAAAAAATGAATATATTCCGGTGTCGGCCGAAACACAACTTCGGTTGAGTTAGTGCGAAAAAACCTTGCCGACCTACATTGAAAATATTATAGGCGACACCAAGAACAAAACTTCCTTTACCGTAAAAAAATATTACCGGCCAGCGTTTGTGAAAAAGATTGTGCAATGTCGGCTGAACAATATCAGTCGCGGCTTCACAACGACCGATGTCGGGCATTGTATTTTCTATGGAATCCCTTAATAATATTTGGTTGATGTCTATTAGGAAATTTCGATCGGCGTCACCCGGTGATCTTTTTTTAGACCTCGATCGGTAAACTTTCCTGGCCGACGTCGGCTAGCATTTTCTTCGATCAGTATCGGCGAGTCAAGTTTTTTCCGAGGTGGTGTAATGGATTCCTTGCCGAGCAAATGAAAACATGCCGGTGTCGGCCGAACCACAACTTCGGTTGAGCTCGAACAAAAAATCCTAGCAGCCAAACTACATTGTAAATTTTTACGGCCACACCCATCAGAAAAGAATCCTATACCGTAAAAAAATGTTATCGACCAGCAGTTTGTAAAAAAAATTGCACAATGTCGACTGGAAAATATCAGTCACGGCTTTACAAAGACCGATGTCGGCTATTGTATTTTCCATTCAATCCCTGACTAATAATTGGATGAGGTCTATTAGGAAATGTTCGATCGGCGTCATCCGGTGATGCTTCTTTTTTAAAAATCGATCGGTCATCTTTCCTGGCCGACGTCGGCTAGCATGTTTTTCGATCAGTATCGGTGAATCATGTTTTTTTTGCCGAGGTTGGCTAATGTTTTCCTTTCCAAAAAAAAAAATGAATATATTCCGGTGTCGGCCGAAACACAACTTCGGTTGAGTTAGTGCGAAAAAACCTTGCCGACCTACATTGAAAATATTATAGGCGACACCAAGAACAAAACTTCCTTTACCGTAAAAAAATATTACCGGCCAGCGTTTGTGAAAAAGATTGTGCAATGTCGGCTGAACAATATCAGTCGCGGCTTCACAACGACCGATGTCGGGCATTGTATTTTCTATGGAATCCCTTAATAATATTTGGTTGATGTCTATTAGGAAATTTCGATCGGCGTCACCCGGTGATCTTTTTTTAGACCTCGATCGGTAAACTTTCCTGGCCGACGTCGGCTAGCATTTTCTTCGATCAGTATCGGCGAGTCAAGTTTTTTCCGAGGTGGTGTAATGGATTCCTTGCCGAGCAAATGAAAACATGCCGGTGTCGGCCGAACCACAACTTCGGTTGAGCTCGAACAAAAAATCCTAGCCAAACTACACTGTAAATTTTTACGGCCACACCCATCAGAAAAGAATCCTATACCGTAAAAAAATGTTATCGACCAGCAGTTTGTAAAAAAAATTGCACAATGTCGACTGGAAAATATCAGTCACGGCTTTACAAAGACCGATGTCGGCTATTGTATTTTCCATTCAATCCCTGACTAATAATTGGATGAGGTCTATTAGGAAATGTTCGATCGGCGTCATCCGGTGATGCTTCTTTTTTAAAAATCGATCGGTCATCTTTCCTGGCCGACGTCGGCTAGCATGTTTTTCGATCAGTATCGGTGAATCATGTTTTTTTTGCCGAGGTTGGCTAATGTTTTCCTTTCCAAAAAAAAAATGAATATATTCCGGTGTCGGCCGAAACACAACTTCGGTTGAGTTAGTGCGAAAAAACCTTGCCGACCTACATTGAAAATATTATAGGCGACACCAAGAACAAAACTTCCTTTACCGTAAAAAAATATTACCGGCCAGCGTTTGTGAAAAGGATTGTGCAATGTCGGCTGAACAATATCAGTCGCGGCTTCACAACGACCGATGTCGGGCATTGTATTTTCTATGGAATCCCTTAATAATATTTGGTTGATGTCTATTAGGAAATTTCGATCGGCGTCACCCGGTGATCTTTTTTTAGACCTCGATCGGTAAACTTTCCTGGCCGACGTCGGCTAGCATTTTCTTCGATCAGTATCGGCCACACCCATCAGAAAAGAATCCTATACCGTAAAAAAATGTTATCGACCAGCAGTTTGTAAAAAAAATTGCACAATGTCGACTGGAAAATATCAGTCACGGCTTTACAAAGACCGATGTCGGCTATTGTATTTTCTATTCAATCCCTGACTAATAATTGGATGAGGTCTATTAGGAAATGTTCGATCGGCGTCATCCGGTGATGCTTCTTTTTTAAAAATCGATCGGTCATCTTTCCTGGCCGACGTCGGCTAGCATGTTTTTCGATCAGTATCGGTGAATCATGTTTTTTTTGCCGAGGTTGGCTAATGTTTTCCTTTCCAAAAAAAATGAATATATTCCGGTGTCTGCCGAAACACAACTTTGGTTGAGTTAGTACGAAAAAACCTTGCCGACCTACATTGAAAATATTATAGGCGACACCAAGAAATGTTCGATCGGCGTCACCAGCTGATCTTTTTTTAGACCTCGATCGGTAAACTTTCCTGGCCGACGTCGGCTAGCATTTTTTTCGATCAGTATCGGCGAATCAAGTTTTTTCCGAGGTGGGCTAATGGATTCCTTGCTGTGCAAATGAAAACATGCCGGTGTCGGCCGAACCACAACTACGGTTGAGCTCGAACGAAAAAACCTAGCCGACCTACATTGTAAATTTTTACGGCAACACCGAACAAAAAAGCATCATCTACTGTAAAAAAATATTATCGGCCAGAGTTTGTTTAAAAAATTGCGCAATGTCGGCTGAAAAATATCAATCGCGCCGTCACAACGACCGATGTCGGCGGCTATTGTATTTTCTATTCAATCCTTGAATAATATTTGGATGATGTCTATTAGGAAATGTTCGATCGGCGTCATCCAGTGATGCTTCTTTTTTAAAAATCGATCGGTCATCTTTCCTGACCAACGTCGGCTAGCATTTTTTTCAATCAGTATAGTGAATCAAGTTTTTTCTGAGGTGGGCTAATGGATTCCTTGCCGAGCAAATGAAAACATGCCGGTGTCCGCTGAACCACAACATCGGTTGAGCTCGAACAAAAAAACCTTTCCGACCTACATTGTAAATTTTTACGGCCACACCCATCAAAAAAGCATCCTCTACCGTAAAAAAATATTATCGGCCAGCGTTTGTTAAAAAAAATTGCACAATGTCGGCTGAAAAATATCAGTCGCGGCTTTAAAACGACCGATGTCGGCTATTGTATTTTCTGTTCAATCATTAGATGATGTCTGTTAGGAAATGTTCGATCGGCGTCATCCGGTGATGCTTCCTTTTTAAACTTCGATCGGTCATCTTTCTTGGCTGACGTCGGCTACCATGTTTTTCGATTAGTATCAGTGAATCATGTTTTTTTGCCGAGGTTGCCTAATGTATTCCTTTCCAAAAAAATGAATACATGCCGGTGTCGACCGAAACACAACTTCCTTTATCGTAAAGAAATATTATCGGCCAACGTTTGTAACAAAGATTGCGCAATGTCGGCTGAACAATATCAGTCGCGGCTTCACAACGACCGATGTCTGCTATTGTATTTTCTATTCAATCCCTGACTAATAATTGGATGAGGTCTATAAGGATATGTTCGATCGGCGTCATCCGGTGATGCATCTTTTTAAAAAATTGATCGATCATCTTTCCTGGCCAACGTCGGCTAGCATGTTTTTCGATGAGTATCGATGAATCATGTTTTTCTGCCGAGGTTGGCTAATGTTTTCCTTGCCAGGAAAATAAAAACATGCCGGTGTCGGCCGAAACACGACTTCGGTTGAGCTAGTACGAAAAAACCTAGCCGACTTTCATTGAAAATATTATAGGCGACACCAAGAACAAAACTTCCTTTACCGTAAATAAATATTATCGGCCAGTATTTGTAAAAAAGAATGCGCAATGTCGGCTGAACAATATTAGTCGCGGCTTCACAACGAACGATGTCGGCTATTATATTTTCTATGCAATCCCTTAATAATATTTGGTTGATGTCTATGAGGAAATGTTCGATCGGCGTCACCCGGTGATCTTTTTTTAGATCTCGATCGGTAAACTTTTCTGGCCGATGTCGGCTAGCATTTTTTTCGATCAGTATCAATGTATCAAGTTTTTTCCGAGGTGGGTTAATGGATTCCTTGCCGAGCAAATGAAAACATGCCGGTGTCGGTCAAACCACAACTACGGTTGAGCTCGAACGAGATAACCTAGCCGACCTGCATTGTAAATTTTTACGGCCACACCGAACAAGAAAATATCATCTACTGTAAAAAAATATTATCGGCCAGCTTTTGTTTAAAAAATTATGCAATGTCGGCTGAAAAATATCAGTCGCGGCTTCACAACGACTGATGTCGGGGGCTATTGTATTTTCTATTCAATCCCTGAATAATAATTGGATGAGGTCTATTAGGAAATGTTCGATCGGCGTCATCCGGTGATGCTTCTTTTTTAATAATCGATCGGTCATCTTTCCTGGCCGACGTCGGCTAGCATATTTTTCGCTCAGTATCGGTGAATCATGTTTTTTTGCCGAGGTTGGGTAATGTTTTCCTTTCCAAAAAAATGAATACATTCTGGTGTCGATTGAAACACAACTTCGGTTGAGCCAGTACGAAAAAACCTAGCCGACCTACATTGAAAATATTATACGAGACACCAAGAACAAAACTTCCTTTACCGTAAAGAAATATTATCGGCCAGCGTTTGTAAAAAAGAATGCGCAATGTCGGCTGAACAACATTAATCGCGGCTTCACAACGACCGATGTCGGCTATTATATTTTCTATGCAATCCCTTAACAGTATTTGGTTGATTTCTATTAGAAAATGTTCGATCGGCGTCACCCGGTGATCTTTTTTAAGACCTCGATCGATAAACTTTCCTGGCCGACGTCGGCTACCATTTTTTTCGATAAGTATCGGTGAATCAGGTTTTTTCCGAGGTGGTCTAATGGATTCCTAACCGAGCAAATGAAAACATGCCGGTGTCGGCCGAACCACAACTTCGGTTGAGCTCGAACGAAAAAACCTAGCCAAACTACATTGTTAATTTTTACGGCCACACCCATCAAATAAGAATCTTATACCGTAAAAAAATATTATAGACCAGCGTTTGTAAAAAAAATTGCACAATGTCGGCTGAAAAATATCAGTCGCGGCATTACAAAGACCGATGTCGGCTATTTTATTTTCTATTCAGTCCCTGACTAATAATTGGATGAGGTCTATTTGGAAATGTTCGATCGGCGTCATCCGGTGATTCTTCCTTTTTAAAAATCGATCGGTCTTCTTTCCTGGCCGACGTCGGCTAGCATGTTTTTCGATCAGTATCGGTGAATCATGTTTTTTTGCCGAGGTTGGCTAATGTTCTCCTTTCCAAAAAAATGAATATATTCCGGTGTCGGCCGAAACACAACTTCGGTTGAGTTAGTACGAAAAAACCTTGCCGACCTACATTGAAAATATTATAAGCGACACCAAGAACAAAACTTCCTTTACCATAAAAAAATATTATCGGCCAGCGTTTGTGAAAAAGATTGTGCAATGTCGGCTGAACAATATCAGTCGCGGCTTCACAACGACCAATGTCGGGTATTGTATTTTCTATGGAATCCCTTAATAATATTTGGTTGATGTCTATTAGGAAATTTCGATCGGCGTCACCCGGTGATCTTTTTTTAGACCTCGATCGGTAAACTTTCCTGGCCGACGTCGGCTACCATTTTTTTCGATAAGTATCGGTGAATCAAGTTTTTTCCGAGGTGGTCTAATGGATTCCTAACCGAGCAAATGAAAACATGCCGGTGTCGGCCGAACCACAACTTCGGTTGAGCTCGAACAAAAAAACCTAGCCAAACTACATTGTAAATTTTTACGGCCACACCCATCAAAAAAGAATCCTATACCGTAAAAAAATATTATCGACCAGCGTTTGTAAAAAAAAATTGCACAATGTCGGCTGAAAAATATTAGTCGCGGCTTTACAAAGACCGATGTCGGCTATTTTATTTTCTATTCAATCCCTAACTAATAATTGGATGAGGTCTATTTGGGGATGTTCGATCGGTGTCATCCTGATGTGAACCTGAGTAGGAGAGGATCGTTTGATACAGGCTACGGAGGTTTGGATGACGCCACTTCCGGTGAAGGAAGATAAGTCAGGGTAGACGCCACAAGGATTACCTTGATAAGTCTGAGATTGGTTCAACAAGGAACTCAGAGAGAAACTCTCACCAAATTTTATCAAATGTCAAAAGTCTTTTTTTTATTCAAAACAAAAACCAATACTTATAGTGTATCTGAACTAAAAGATAAAAATAGACATGGGCCTTCTAAATAGTTTGGGCCAAAATTACAATAAATAAAAATTATAACTAAAAAACATATTTAACTTGGGCCTTCAGCAATAATTAATAGTCTTGATAGTGTCTCTGCCTCTGGGCCTTCATCCTTCTCCACTTGGGCCTTCATCCTTCTCCACTCGGGGGCTTTGTCCTTCTCCACTTGGGCCTTCGTCCTTCTCCACTTGGGCCTTTAGCCTGTATTTGGCCAGTTTCATGATTCTCATCATTCCCTCCTTCTTGGAAAACATTTGTCCTCAAATGTTCAGGATCATCACCGGGTTCAAGTACCACTTCCTTCCTTTTCTTGTGGGCTTGCTTGACATAGCTTTCATTCTTCTTTGCAATTTGCACCTTCACTTGGTCATACAATCTTTTCACATACTCAACTTTGGCATGTGCATCCTTACGTTGAGTGTCTTGGGGATTGCTTTTGTAAGTTGGCCTGTTAGGCAATGAAGCTCCGGGGAGGACATCAACTTGATGTTCTATGCCTCTTGAAGGTGGTAGTCCATGAGGAATCTCCTTAGGAAAGACATTTTTAAATTCCTGCAATAATGGTTGAACACTAGGAGAAATAGAAATAGTAAACTCATTAGAATTATCAGTAGAAATTTTACTGTCTTTGCAATACTGTAGATTGAGTGGTTCATGAGCAGGTAACACTTTCCTCACTTCACTCGCCTCTGCAAAATAATTAAATTTTCTCTCATGTGTATCACTCTTTTCCTCGGGTGTATCACTCTTCTTTTTCATATTCCTTTGTGGTGCCTCACTATTTTCTTTCTCTTGTTCTCTCTTTTCTCCCATTCTGATTTGGTCATCACACACTTCTCTAGGGGATAGAGGTTTAAGAGTAAATGAGGAAGATTTGGCTATTCGTCTGTAGGGCTTTTCTTTGTTACGGTTCAACAAACGTTGCATTTGTGTAGTCCATGCGTCCAGAAATAAGCGTTGAGATTCGTCCAGTTGATGATATACACCACCATTGTCACCAGCTCTTGCCATGATTAAGGAACAAAGAATTTTGCAGTAAATTAAAAAAAATTCAGGACCTCACCACACTCTACTCACGTGTTTCTCTCTTTAATGGTAGTTCACTCGTGTTTGATGCTCTCAATATAGGCTTTTGTGTGATGTTTTCACTCTTGCCTTTTACCACTCACTCCCTCTTAAGTTCCTAGATAGACCGAATTAGACACACAAGGTAATATAAAATAAAAGGAAAGACAATAGAATTATCAGAGTAACAGATTTGATTTGGGATAACAACTTGGACTTGATTTGGATAGCAGATTGGATTTGATTTGGATAACAGATTAGATTTGGATAACAAATCTGATTTGGATAAATTTTTTTGATTTGATTTGATTTGGATAATAGATCAGATTTGGGATAACAAATTAGATTTAATTTGGATAACAGATATGATAACAAATAAGATAACAGATAGGATAACAGATAAGATAACAGATATGACAACTAAACTTCAAATGCTCATAACTTTTGCTACGGTTGTCCGTTTGAGGCCCACTATATATCAAAACGCTCAGAATTCAGAGGAGAATCTAGATAAGGGGATTTGTTCCACGATTTTCTTTCAAAAAAAACACCTCTAAATGCCTCAATTTCGTGTTCAAAGATCAAACACCCACTTTTTTTTCAATTTTTTTTTTTGCAATTTTTTTTGACACAGTGTGAAAGACACAAGAAACAAGAACAAGGACGTGACAAGAACAAGAACGCAAATAACAGAACACAAGACGCAAACAAAAACGAAACAAGATGTAAACAAGAACGCAAATAACAGAACAAGGACAAAAACACGAACCTAGACAAATTACAAAGAAAAAAAAAATAGGATAGGATAGGATAGAACCTGTATCAAGAGCCGAAGCTCTGATACCAGATGATGTGAACCTGAGTAGGAGTGGATCGTTTGATACAGGCTACAGAGGTTTGGATGACGTCACTTCCGGTGAAGGAAGATAAGTCAGGGTAGACGCCACAAGGATTACCTTGATAAGTCTGAGATTGGTTCAACAAGGAACTCAGAGAGAAACTCTCACCAAATTTTATCAAATGTCAAAAGTCTTTTTTTTATTCAAAACAAAAACCAATACTTATAGTGTATCTGAACTAAAAGATAAAAATAGACATGGGCCTTCTAAATAGTTTGGGCCAAAATTACAATAAATAAAAATTATAACTAAAAAACATATTTAACTTGGGCCTTCAGCAATAATTAATAGTCTTGATAGTGTCTCTGCCTCTGGGCCTTCATCCTTCTCCACTTGGGCCTTCATCCTTCTCCACTCGGGGGCTTTGTCCTTCTCCACTTGGGCCTTCGTCCTTCTCCACTTGGGCCTTTAGCCTGTATTTGGCCAGTTTCATGATTCTCATCACATCCGGTGATGATTCTTTTTTAAAAATCGATCGATCATCTTTCCTGGCCGACGTCGGCTAGCATGTTTTTGGATCACTATCGGTGAATCATGTTTTTTTGCCGAGGTTGGATAATGTTTTCCTAGCCAGGAAAATAAAAACATGCCGGTGTCGGCCGAAACACAACTTCGGTTGAGCTAGTACGAAAAAACCTAGCCGACTTACATTGAAAATATTATAGGCGACACCAAGAACAAAACTTCCTTTACCGTAAAAAAATATTATCGGTCAGTATTTGTAAAAAAGAATGTGCAATGTCGGCTGAACAATATTAATCGCGGCTTCACAACGACCGATGTCGGCTAATATATTTTCTATGCAATCCCTTAATAATATTTGGTTGATGTCTATGAGGAAATGTTCGATCGGCGTCACCCGGTGATCTTTTTTTTGACCTCGATCGGTAAACTTTCCTGGCCGACGTCGGCTAGCATTTTTTTCGATCAGTATCGGCGAGTCAAGTTTTTTCCGAGGTGGTGTAATGGATTCCTTGCCGAGCAAATGAAAACATGCCGGTGTCGGCCGAACCACAACTTCGGTTGAGCTCGAACAAAAAATCCTAGCCAAACTACATTGTAAATTTTTACGGCCACACCCATCAAAAAAGAATCCTATACCGTAAAAAAATATTATCGACCAGCAGTTTGTAAAAAAAATTGCACAATGTCGACTGAAAAATATCAGTCACGGCTTTACAAAGACCGATGTCGGCTATTGTATTTTCTATTCAATCCCTGACTAATAATTGGATGAGGTCTATTAGGAAATGTTCGATCGGCGTCACCCAATGATGCTTCTATTTTAAAAATCGTTCGGTCATCTTTCCTAACTGACGTCGGATAGCATATTTTTCGATCAGTTTCGGTGAATCAAGTTTTTTCTGAGGTGAGCTAATGGATTCCTTGCCGAGCAAATTAAAACATGCCGGTGTCGGCCGAACCACAACTTCGGTTAAGCTTGAACCAAAAAACCTAGCCGACCTACATTGTAAATTTTTACGGCCACACCCATAAAAAAGAATCCTCTACCGTGAAAAAATATTATCGGCCAGCGTTAGTAAAAAAAAATTGCACAATGTCGCCTGAAAAATATCAGTCGCGGCTTTACAAAGATCGATGTTGACAATTGTATATTCTATTCAATCCTTGACTAATAATTGGATGAGGTCTATTAGGAAATGTTCGATCGGCGTCATCCGGTGATGCTTCTTTTTTAAAAATCGATCAGTCATCTTTCCTGGCCGACGTCGGCTAGCATGTTTTTGGATCACTATCGGTGAATCATGTTTTTTTGCCGAGGTTGGCTAATGTTTTCCTAGCCAGGAAAATAAAAACATGCCGGTGTCGGCCGAAACACAACTTCGGTTTAGCTAGTACGAAAAAACCTAGCCGACTTACATTGAAAATATTATAGGCGACACCAAGAACAAAACTTCCTTTACCGCAAAGAAATATTATCGGCCAGTGTTTGTAAAAAAGAATGCGCAATGTCGCCTGAACAATATTAGTCGCGGCTTCACAACGACCGATGTCGGCTATTATATTTTCTATGCAATCCCTTAATAATATTTGGTTGATGTCTATTAGGAAATGTTCGATAGGCGTCACCCGGTGATCTTTTTTTAGACCTCGATCGGTAAACTTTCCTGGCCGACGTCGGCTAGCATTTTTTTCGAAAAGTATCAAAGTATCAAGTTTTTTCCGAGGTGGGCTAATGGATTCCTTGCCGTGCAAATGAAAACATGCCGGTGTCGGCCGAACCACAACTACGGTTGAGCTCGAACGAAAAAACCTAGCCGACCTACATTGTAAATTTTTACGGCAATACCGAACAAAAAAGCATCATCTACTGTAAAAAAATATTATCGGCCAGAGTTTGTTTAAAAAATTGCGCAATGTCGGCTGAAAAATATCAATCGCGCCTTCACAACGACCGATGTCGGCGGCTATTGTATTTTCTATTCAATCCTTGAATAATATTTGGATGATGTCTATTAGGAAATGTTCGATCGGCGTCATCCAGTGATGCTTCTTTTTTAAAAATCGATCGGTCATCTTTCATGGCCGACGTCGGCTAGTATGTTTTTCGATCAGTATCGGTGAATCATGTTTTTTTGCCGAGGTTGGCTAATGTTTTCCTAGCCAGGAAAATAAAAACATGCCGGTGTCGGCCGAAACACAACTTCGGTTGAGCTAGTACGAAAAAACCTAGCCGACCTATATTGAAAATATTATAGGCGACACCAAGAACAAAACTTCCTTTACCGTAAAGAAATATTATCGGCCAGCATTTGTAAAAAAAAATTGCACAATGTCGGCTGAAAAATATCAATCGCGGCTTTAAAACGATTGATGTCGGCTATTGGATTTTATATTCAATCCCTGACTAATAATTAGATGATGTCTGTTAGGAAATGTTCTATCGGCATCATCCGGTGATGCTTCTTTTTTTAACCTCGACCGGTCATCTTTCTTGGCTGACGTCGGCTAGCATGTTTTTCTATCAGTATCGGTGAATCATGTTTTTTTGCCGAGGTTGACTAATGTTTTCCTAGCCAGGAAAATAAAAACATGCCGGTGTCGGCCGAAACACAACTTCGGTTGAGCTAGTACGAAAAAACCTAGCCGACCTACATTTAAAATATTATAGGCGACACCAAGAACAAAATTTCCTTTACTGATATGAACCCTCATGGCACAAGGGCTGACTTAGGATCGTCTAGGATTAAACCTTGATGGAAAATGCGGAAATTGATTAAGGAAAGGATGGAAAATAAGGTGGTTAATTTCGTGGGTCTTAATAAGGTGGTTCTTGGCATAAAATGGATGAATGGGATGGTAAAACGTAGGTTAAGTGGTGGCTGGACAGAAATATAGAAATGGCAATAACTGAAGCTACAGGGCTTTAAATCAGGTGATTCCAAAACGAGGTGAAAGCTCTCGTTCTGAAATTCAATTTAGGCTCAAGAATCACTTAATTTGAGTGCGAAAAATGGGATTTATGGCCACGAGATAATTCTGGGCAGAGGTGGATTTTCTGGAATTGTGGTTTGAAAGAACAAGGGTGAAGATGAAAGTGATGAGGACATGTCCAAGAGCAAGGGCAAGGATCCACTTGAAGGACTTGGAGGACCTATGACAAGGGCTAGAGCAAGGAAAGCCAAGGAAGCTCTTCAACAAGTGCTGTCCATACTATTTGAATACAAGCCCAAGTTTCAAGGAGAAAAGTCCAAGGTTGTGAGTTGTATCATGGCCCAAATGGAGGAGGACTAAATGACACCACTTTGTCTCAATTTTTAGAGTGTTTAGTTTGTCTAAATAATGGCCCAATCCTTGTAAAGTTGGCTGACCAAAAATATGTTTTGGGTTAATCAATTAAAAGGGCTTTAGTTAGGTTTAGTTCAAGTTGTAATAAGGGCCCAATTGGCAACCTAGGCATCAGCCTTTTGGGAGACCAAATGGTGGCTGACTTGTTGGCTGTTGGGGGTGACTTTTGCTTGCCACAATTTCAGTTACACTCAGCCATTAAGTTTTTTTTTTTAATTCCCTAGGTTAATGGCATTAAGTTATTTTAATTCTAGGTTAGTGGGTCATTACTAAAATCTGCTGTAAAGCTTCTATATAAGCTGAACCATTTTATCAATAAACACAAGTTGAGTTTTATTCAGAAAATTAGAGTTTATCTCTTTTATCTTAGTGAGAGTGGTTCTCCTAAATTCTTGAGTGATTCAAGAACACCCTGGCTGTATCAAAGGACTTTCACAACCTTTGTGTGTTGCCCTCGCTGGAAAGAGTGATTCTGATGAGAATCATGAAACTGGCCAAATACAGGCTAAAGACCCAAGTGGAGAAGGACGAAGGCCCAAGTTGATGTGAACCTGAGTAGGAGCGGATCGTTTGATACAGGCTACGAAGGTTTGGATGACGCCACTTCCGGTGAAGGAAGATAAGTCAGGGTAGACGCCACTTCCGGTGAAGGAAGATAAGTCCGGGTAGACGCCACTTCCAGTGAAGGAAGATAAGTCAGGGTAGACGCCACAAGGATTACCTTGATAAGTCTGATAATTGGTTCAACAAGAAACCCAGAGAGAAACTCTCACCCAATTTTATCAAATGCCCAAAAGTTTTTTTTATTGAAAATAAAAACCAATACTTATAGTGTATCTGAACAAAAGATAAAAATAGACATGGGCCTTCTAAACAGTTTGGGCCAAAATTACAATAAATAAAAATTATAACTAAAAAACATATTTAACTTGGGCCTTCAAATTAATCTGGGCCTTCAGCAACAATTAATAGTCTTGATAGTGTCTCTGCCTCTGGGCCTTCATCCTTCTCCACTTGGGCCTTCATCCTTCTCCACTCGGGGGCTTTATCCTTCTCCACTTGGGCCTTCGTCCTTCTGCACTTGGGCCTTTAGCCTGTATTTGGCCAGTTTCATGATTCTCATCATTCCCTCCTTCTTGGAAAACATTTGCCCTCAAATGTCCAGGATCATCACCAGGTTCAAGTACCACTTCCTTCCTTTTCTTGTTGGCTTGCTTAGTATAACTTTCATTCTTCTTTGCAATTTGCACCTTCACTTGGTCATACAATTTTTTTTACATGCGTAACTTTGGTCTGTGCATCCTTATGCTGAGTCTCTTGGGGCTTGCTGTTGGAAGGAGATCAACTTGATGTTCTATGCCTCTTGAAGGTGGCAGTCCATGAGGAATCTCCATAGGAAAGACATTTTTAAATTTCTGCAATAAGGGTTGAACACTAGGAGAAATAGAAATAGTAAACTCATTAGAATTATCAGTAGAAATTTTACTATCTTTGAAATACTGTAGATTGAGTGGTTCATGAGCAGGTAACACTTTCCTCACTTCACTCGCCTCTGCAAAATAATTAAATTTTCTCTCATGTGTATCACTCTCTCTCTTATGTGTATCACTCTTCTTTTTCATATTCCTTTGTGGTGCCTCACTATTTTCTTTCTCTTGTTCTCTCTTTTCTCTCATTCTGATTTGGTCATCGCACACTTCTCTAGGGGATAGAGGTTTAAGAGTAAACGAGGAAGATTTGGCTATTCGTCTGTAGGGCTCTTCTTTGTTACGGTTCAACAAACGTTGCATTTGTGTAGTCCACGCGTCCAGAAATAAGCACTGAGATTTGTCCAGTTGATGATATACACCACCATTGTCACCAGCTCTTGCCATGATTAAGGAACAAAGAATTTTGCAGTAAATTAAAAAAAATAAAAATTCAGAACCTCACCACACTCTACTCACGTGTTTCTCTCTTTGATGGTAGTTCACTCGTGTTTGATGCTCTCAATATAGGCTTTTGTGTGATGTTTTCACTCTTGCCTTTTACCACTCACTCCCTCTTAAGTTCCTGGATAGACCGAATTAGACACACAAGGTAATATAAAATAAAAGGAAAGACAATAGAATTATCAGAGTAACAGATTTGATTTGGGATAACAACTTGGACTTGATTTGGATAGCAGATTGGATTTGATTTGGATAACAGATTAGATTTGGATAACAAATCTGATTTGGATAAATTTTTTTGATTTGATTTGATTTGGATAATAGATCAGATTTGGGATAACAAATTAGATTTAATTTGGATAACAGATATGATAACAAATAAGATAACAGATAGGATAACAGATAAGATAACAGATATGACAACTAAACTTCAAATGCTCATAACTTTTGCTACGGTTGTCCGTTTGAGGCCCACTATATATCAAAACGCTCAGAATTCAGAGGAGAATCTAGATAAGGGGATTTGTTCCACGATTTTCTTTCAAAAAAAACACCTCTAAATGCCTCAATTTCGTGTTCAAAGATCAAACACCCACTTTTTTTTTCAAATTTTTTTTGCAATTTTTTTTTGACACAGTGTGAAAGACACAAGAAACAAGAACAAGGACGTGACAAGAACAAGAACGCAAATAACAGAACACAAGACGCAAACAAAAACGAAACAAGATGTAAACAAGAACGCAAATAACAGAACAAGGACAAAAACACGAACCTAGACAAATTACAAAGAAAAAAAATAGGATAGGATAGGATAGAACCTGTATCAAGAGCCGAAGCTCTGATACCAGATGATGTGAACCTTAGTAGGAGCGGATCGTTTGATACAGGTTACAGAGATTTGGATGACGCCACTTCCGGTGAAGGAAGATAAGTCAGGGTAGACGCCACTTCCAATGAAGGAAGATAAGTCTGGATAGACGCCACTTCCAGTGAAGGAAGATAAGTCTGGGTAGACGCCACTTCCAATTCAAAACAAAAACCCATACTTATAGTGTAGCTGAACAAAAAGATAAAAATAGACATGGGCCTTCTAAACGGTTTGGGCCAAAATTACAATAAAAATAAATTATAACTAAAAACTTATTTAACTTGGGCCTTCAAATTAGTTTGGGCCTTCAGCAAAAATTAATAGTCTTGATAGTGTCTCTGCCTCTGGGCCTTCATCCTTCTCCACTTGGGCCTTCATCCTTCTCCACTCGGGGGCTTTGTCCTTCTCCACTTGGGCCTTCGTCCTTCTCCACTTGGGTCTTTAGCCTGTATTTGGCCAGTTTCATGATTCTCATCAGATTCTTTCCTTCCTATCATCTCCACCCTTGTTCTTTCAAACCACAATTCCAGAAAATCCACCTCTGCCCAAAATTATCTTGTGACCATAACTCCCATTTTACACACTCAAATTAAGTGATTCTTGAGCCTAAATTGAATTTCAAAACGAGACCTTTCACCTCGTTTTGGAATCACCTCATTTGGAGCCCTGTAGCTTCCGTTATTGCCATTTCTATATTTCTGTCCAGCCACCACTTAACCTACGTTTTACCATCCCATTCATCCATTTTATGCCAGAAACCACCTTATTAAGACCCACGAAATTAACCACATTATTTTCCATCCTTTCCTTAATCAATTTCCGCATTTTCCATCAAGGTTTAATCCTAGACGATCCTAAGTCAGCCCTTGTGCCAAGAGGGTTCATATCATTTGGTAATCAGAGCTCCGGTTCTAGGATCAACTTTTCCTTTGCTGGAAATATTGGGTAACATCCTTCTTTATTCTCTTTGCCATTTATATTACCTTCTTATATAAAAAAAAAAGAAGCAGAATTTCATATAAGCAAAATTCAAAAAAAAAAAAAAATTGGGCTGAATGGTTCATGCTTGAAGAACTTTAAAAAAAAATCTCTTTAAGGTAATATATTGGTTGCATGAAGGATTGTTACTTGAATTCCTAAATTCTGAATTTTATTTCCTTCATTTGTGCCTAAAAACATTGTTAGCCTTTTCTTGGTTAACCTTTTCCTTGTCTCTCTAGCCTTACCTTACACATATTGGTGAATTGTTCTTTGTTGTGGCCATAATCTCTTGAATTGCCTAAGAACTCAAGGGGAATTAGAGTGGTAAAAGGCAAGAGTGTTTCATTAGAGAAAAGCCATAATTGTGTGATACACTTGAGTGGGTGAGGTATTCAAACAGCAACTATAATTGTCTTGTTACGTTTGATTTGTTTGTTTGAGATGTCAGGTACTAATCCTAATGATGGAGTGGGGCTTTCGCAATTCCAAATGCAAGCGTTGATGCAACATTTGGAGAGGTTAATGAAACAACGAGATGATGCGCTCCATGAGAGGTTGGATCAAATGGAGAATAGAGATCATAATGAAGAAGAAAGGAGGAGAAGAGGGAATGATGGTGTTCCTAGACAAAACCGAATTGATGGTATTAAACTCAACATTCCTCCATTTAAAGGAAAGAATGATCCGGAGGCCTACTTGGAGTGGGAGATGAAAATAGACCATGTTTTCTCATGCAACAACTATGAGGAGGACCAGAAGGTGAAGCTTGCTGCCACGGAGTTTTCCGACTATGCTCTTGTGTGGTGGAACAAGCTACAAAAGGAGAGAGCAAGAAATGAAGAGCCAATGGTTGATACATGGACGGAGATGAAAAAGATCATGAGGAAGCGGTATGTGCCGGCTAGTTACTCAAGGGACTTGAAATTCAAGCTCCAAAAACTAACCCAAGGCAACAAGGGGGTTGAGGAGTATTTCAAGGAAATGGATGTGCTCATGATTCAAGCAAATATTGAAGAAGATGAGGAGGTAACTATGGCTCGATTTCTTAATGGTTTGACTAATGATATCCGTGATATTGTTGAGCTGCAGGAGTTTGTTGAAATGGATGATTTGCTTCACAAAGCAATCCAAGTGGAGCAACAAAT
>NW_024464705.1:243935-248452 GCF_000004515.6 Glycine max
CACTAACTCCTCTTGATCTTTTGCCTATGCCTAATGTTTCTGTTTTTAAGCATAAAGAAGGTGATGAGAATCATGAAACTCGCCAAATACAGGCTAAAGGCCCAAGTGGAGAAGGACGAAGGCCTAAGTGGAGAAGGACAAAGCCCCCGAGTGGAGAAGGATGAAGGCCCAAGTGGAGAAGGATGAAGGCCTAAGTGGAGAAGGATGAAGGCCCACAGGCAGAGACACTATCAAGACAATTAATTGTTGTTGAAGGCCCAAACTAATTTGAAGGCCCAAGTTAAATATGTTTTTTAGTTATAACTTTTATTTATTGTAATTTTGGCCCAACCTGTTTAGAAGGCCCATGTCTATTTTTATCTTTTTGTTCAGATACACTATAAGTATTGGTTTTTGTTTTGAATAAAAAGAACTTTTGGCATTTTCATAAAATATGGTGAGAGTTTCTCTCTGGGTTCCTTGTTGAACCAATATCAGACTTATCAAGGTAATCCTTGTGGCGTCTAACCTGACTTATCTTCCTTCACCGGAAGTGGCGTCTACCCAGACTTATCTTCCTTCATTGGAAGTGGCGTCTACCCAGACTTATCTTCCTTTACCGGAAGTGGCGTCTACCCCGACTTATCTTCCTTCACCGGAAGTGGCGTCTACCCTGACTTATCTTCCTTCACCGGAAGTGGCGTCTACCCAGACTTATCTTCCTTCATTGGAAGTGGCGTCTACCCAGACTTATCTTCCTTCACTGGAAGTGGCGTCTACCCTGACTTATCTTCCTTCACCGGAAGTGGCGTCATCCAAATCTTCGTAGCCTGTATCAAACGATCCGCTCCTACTCAGGTTCACATCATCTGATGATGAGAATCATGAAACTCGCCAAATACAGGCTAAAGGCCCAAGTGGAGAAGGACGAAGGCCTAAGTGGAGAAGGACAAAGCCCCCGAGTGGAGAAGGATGAAGGCCCAAGTGGAGAAGGATGAAGGCCTAAGTGGAGAAGGATGAAGGCCCACAGGCAGAGACACTATCAAGACAACCTTTGTGTGTTGCCCTCGCTGGAAAGAGTGATTCTTTCCTTCCTATCATCTCCACCCTTGTTCTTTCAAACCACAATTCCAGAAAATCCACCTCTGCCCAAAATTATCTCGTGACCATAACTCCCATTTACACACTCAAATTAAGTGATTCTTGAGCCTAAATTGAATTTCAAAACGAGACCTTTCACCTCGTTTTGGAATCACCTCTGTACCGCACTCTTAGCTTCCGTTATTGCATTTCTATATTTCTGTCCAGCCACCACTTAACCTACGTTTTACCATCCCATTCATCCATTTTATGCCAGAAACCACCTTATTAAGACCCACGAAATTAACCACCGGATGTGCCATCCTTTCCTTAATCAATTTCCGCATTTTCCATCAAGGTTTAATCCTAGACGATCCTAAGTCAGCCCTTGTGCCAAGAGGGTTCATATCAGAAAGGATGGAAAGAATCACTCTTTCCAGCGAGGGCAACACACAAAGGTTGTGAAAGTCCTTTGATACAGCCAGGGGGTTCTTGAATCACTCAAGAATTTAGGAGAATCACTCTCATTAAGATAAAAGAGATAAACTCTAATTTTCTGAATAAAACTCAACTTGTGTTTATTGATAAAATGGTTCAGCTTATATAGAAGCTTTACAGCAGATTTTAGTAATGACCCACTAACCTAGAATTAAAATAACTTATTACTCCTCATCTTCTTCATATTGATCATTTAAAATCAAGTCAGTTACACTCAGCCATTAAGTTTTTTTTTTTAATTCCCTAGGTTAATGGATGAGGTCAAGAGGTTGTTTCGTGCTAAACAGTCACTCTATATCTTGTTTTGCAAAAATCAGATTTTGACCACTAACACTTTTGATGATTTTGAAGTGCCTTCTAGTGTTAAAACTCTTTTGCAGGATTTTCAAGACATGTTTCCACCAAATGTGCCAAGTGGACTACCACCTTTGAGGGGAATTGAGCATCAAATTGATCTCATTCCAGGAGCTTCTTTGCCCAATAGGCCAGCCTATAGAAGTAATCCACAAGAAACCAAAGAGATTCAAAGACAAGTGGATGAACTCATTAGCAAAGGTTGGGTAAGAGATAGTATGAGTCCTTGTGCTGTCCCAGTGATTTTGGTCCCTAAAAAGGATGGGACATGGCGCATGTGTTCCGATTGTAGAGCCCTTAATAACATCACCATTAAATATAGGCATCCTATACCTAGGCTTGATGATTTGTTTGATGAATTGCATGGTGCATGTTACTTCTCTAAAATCAATTTAAAAAGTGGATACAATCAAATTAGGATTAGAGAAGGGGATGAATGGAAAACTGCTTTTAAAACAAAATATGGTTTGTATGAATGGTTGGTTATGCCTTTTGGCCTAACTAATGCTCGTAGCACTTTCATGAGAGTAATGAACCATATCTTGAGAGAGTTCATAGGAAAGTTCGTTGTGGTGTGTACTTTGATGATATTCTTATCTATAGCACTTCACTTGATTTGCATATTGATCATTTAAAATCTGTCTTGATTGTGCTTAGAGAAGAACAATTGTATGCCAATCTTGAAAAATGCATCTTTTGTACTAACCATGTTGTGTTTCTTGGTTTTGTTGTGAGTTCAAAAGGAGTGCAAGTTGATGAGGAAAATGTTAGGGCTATTCAAGAATGGCCTACACCTAAGTCCGTGACCGAGGTGAGGAGTTTTCATGGCTTAGCAAGTTTTTATAGATGATTTGTGAAGGATTTTAGCACCACTAATTGTTCTCCTTTTGAAGTTGTTTATGGTTTTAACCCACTAACTCCTCTTGATCTTTTGCCTATGCCTAATGTTTCTGTTTTTAAGCATAAAGAAGGTCAAGCAAAGGCGGACTATGTGAAGAAGCTTCATGAGAGAGTCAAAGATCAAATTGAGAGGAAAAATAAAAGCTATGCTAAACAAGCCAACAAAGGGAGAAAGAAGGTTGTCTTCGAACCCGGAGATTGGGTTTGGGTGCACATGAGAAAAGAAAGGTTTCCGGAACAAAGGAAATCAAAGCTTCAACCAAGGGGAGATGGACCATTTCAAGTGCTTGAAAGAATCAATGACAATGCTTACAAAGTTGAGCTGCCCGGTGAGTATAATGTTAGTTCCACCTTCAATGTCTCTGATTTATCTCTTTTTGATGCAGATGGAGAATCCGATTTGAGGACAAATCCTTCTCAAGAGGGAGAGAATGATGAGGACATGACCAAGAGCAAGGGCAAGGATCCACTTGAAGGACTTGGAGGGCCTAGACAAGGGCTAGAGCAAGGAAAGCCAAGGAAGCTCTTCAACAAGTGCTGTCCATACTATTTGAATACAAGCCCAAGTTTCAAGGAGAAAAGTCCAAGGTTGTGAGTTGTATCATGGCCCAAATGGAGGAGGACTAAATGGCACCACTTTGTCTCAATTTTAGAGTGTTTAGTTTGTCTAAATAATGGCTCAATCCTTGTAAAGTTGGCTGACCAAAAATATGTTTTGGGTTAATCAACTAAAAGGGCTTTAGTAGGTTTAGTTCAAGTTGTAATAAGGGCCCAATTGGCAACCTAGGCATCAGCCTTTTGGGAGACCAAATGGTGGCTGACTTGTTGGCTGTTGGGGGTAACTTTTGGTTGCCAAAATTTCATTTACACTCAGCCATAATGTTTTTTTTAATTCCCTAGGTTAATGGCATTAAGTTATTTTAATTCTAGGTTAGTGGGTCATTACTAAAATCTGTTATAAAGCTTCTATATAAGCGAACCATTTTATCAATAAACACAAGTTGAGTTTTATTCAGAAAATTAGAGTTTATCTCTTTTATCTTAGTGAGAGTGATTCTCCTAAATTCTTGAGTGATTCAAGAACACCCTGGCTGTATCAAAGGACTTTCACAACCTTTGTGTGTTGCCCTCGCTGGAAAGAGTGATTCTTTCCTTCCTTTCATCTTCACCCTTGTTCTTTCAAACCACAATTCCAGAAAATCCACCTCTGCCCAGAATTATCTCGTGGCCATAAATCCCATTTTAAGCACTCAAACTAAGTGATTCTTGAGCCTAAATTGAATTTCAGAACGAGACCGTTCACCTCGTTTTGGAATCACCTCATTTGGAGCCCTGTAGCTTCAGTTATTGCCATTTCTATATTTCTGTCCAGCCACCACTTAACCTACATTTTACCATCTCATTCATCCATTTTGTGCCAAGAACCACCTTATTAAGACCCACGAAATTAACCACCTTATTTTCCATCCTTTCCTTAATCAATTTCCGCATTTTCCATCAAGGTTTAATCCTAGACGATCCTAAGTCAGCCCTTGTGCCATGAGGGTTCATATCAGTCAAGGAAATTTTGTTCATGGTGTCGCCTATAATATTTTAAATGTAGGTCGGCTTAGGAAAACATTAGTCAACCTCGGCAAAAAACCATGATTCACCGATACTGATCGAAAACATGTACAACGACGTCGCGGCAAGAAAGATGACCGATG
>NW_024464705.1:248552-264610 GCF_000004515.6 Glycine max
AAAGAAGCATCACCAAATGACGCCGATCAAACATGTCTTACAGACATCATCTAATTATTAGTCAAGGATTGAATATAAAATCCAATAGCCGACATCAATCGTTTTTAAGCCATGACTAATATTTTTCAGCCGACATTGTGCAATTTTTTTACAAACGCTGGCCGATAATATTTCTTTACGGTAAAGGAAGTTTTGTTCTTGGTGTCGCCTATAATATTTTCAATGTAGGTCGGCTAGGTTTTTTCGTACTAGCTCAACCGAAGTTGTGTTTCGGCCGACACCGGCATGTTTTTATTTTCCTGGCTAGGAAAACATTAGCCAACCTCGGCAAAAAAACATGATTCACCGATACTGATCGAAAAACATACTAGCCGACGTCGGCCAGGAAAGATGACCAATCGATTTTTAAAAAAGAAGCATCACTAGATGACGCTGATCGAACATTTCCTAATAGACATCATCCAATTATTAGTCAGGGATTGAATAGAAAATACAATAGCCGACATTGGTCGTTGTAAAGCCGCGTGATGAGAATCATGAAACAGGCCAAATACAGTCTAAAGGCCCAAGTGGAGAAGGACGAAGGCCCAAGTGGAGAAGGACAAAGCCCCCGAGTGGAGAAGGATGAAGGCCCAAGTGGAGAAGGATGAAGGCCCAGAGGCAGAGACACTATCAAGACTATTAATTGTTGCTGAAGGCCCAAGTTAAATATATTTTTTAGTTATAATTTTTATTTATTGTAATTTTGGCCCAAACTATTTAGAAGGCCCATGTCTATTTTTATCTTTTTGTTCAGCTACACTATAAGTATGGGTTTTTGTTTTGAATAAAAAAAACAAGCTCTGATACCAGATGATGTGAACCTGAGTAGGAGCGGATCGTTTGATACAGGCTACGAAGGTTTGGATGACGCCACTTCCAGTGAAGGAAGATAAGTCAGGGTAGACGCCACTTCCAGTGAAGGAAGATAAGTCTGGGTAGACGCCACTTCCGGAGAAGGAAGATAAGTCAGGGTAGACGCCACTTCCAATGAAGGAAGATAAGTCTGGGTAGACGCCACAAGGATTACCTTGATAAGTCTGATATTGGTTCAACCAGGAACCCGGAGAGAAACTCTCACCCAATTTTATGAAAATGCCAAAAGTTTTTTTTATTCAAAACAAAAACCCATACTTATAGTGTAGCTGAACAAAAAGATAAAAATAGACATGGGCCTTCTAAATAGTTTGGGCCAAAATTACAATAAATAAAAATTATAACTAAAAAATATATTTAACTTGGGCCTTCAGCAACAATTAATAGTCTTGATAGTGTCTCTGCCTCTGGGCCTTCATCCTTCTCCACTTGGGCCTTCATCCTTCTCCACTCGGGGGCTTTGTCCTTCTCCACTTGGGCCTTCGTCCTTCTCCACTTGGGCCTTTAGACTGTATTTGGCCTGTTTCATGATTCTCATCATTCCCTCCTTCTTGGAAAACATTTGTCCTCAAATGTCCAGGATCATCACCGGGTTCAAGTACCACTTCCTTCCTTTTCTTGTTGGCTTGCTTAGTATAACTTTCATTCTTCTTTGCAATTTGCACCTTCACTTGGTCATACAATCTTTTCACATACTCAACTTTGACCTGTGCATCCTTATGCTGAGTCTCTTGGGGCTTGCTGTTGTAAGTTGGCTTGTTAGGCAATGAAGCTTCTAGAAGGAGATCAACTGGATGTTCTATGCTTCTTGAAGGTGGCAGTCCATGAAGAATCTCCTTGGAAAAGACATCTTTAAATTCCTGCAATAAGGGTTGAACACTAGGAGAAACATAAATAGTTAACTGATTAGAATTATCACTCTCTCTCTTTTGTGTATCACTCTTTTCCTCGGGTGTATCACTCTTCTTTTTCATATTCCTTTGTGGAGCCTCACTATTTTCTTTCTCTTGTTCTCTCTTTTCTCTCATTCTGATTTGGTCATCACACACTTCTCTAGGGGATAGAGGTTTAAGAGTAAACAAGGAAGATTTGATCAACAAACGTTGCATTTGTGTAGTCCACGCGTCCAGAAATAAGCGTTGAGATTCATCCAGTTGATGATATACACCACCATTGTCACCAGCTCTTGCCATGATTAAGGAACAAAGAATTTTGCAGTAAATTAAAAAAAATTCAGGACCTCACCACACTCTACTCACGTGTTTCTCTCTTTAATGGTAGTTCACTCGTGTTTGATGCTCTCAATATAGGCTTTTGTGTGATGTTTTCACTCTTGCCTTTTACCACTCACTCCCTCTTAAGTTCCTGGATGGATCGAATTAGACACACAAGGTAATATAAAATAAAATAAAAGACAATATAATTATCAGAGTAACAGATTTGATTTGGGATAACAACTTGGACTTGATTTGGATAGCAGATTGGATTTGATTTGGATAACAGATTATATTTGGATAACAAATCTGATTTGGATAAAAAAATTTGATTTGATTTGATTTGGATAATAGATCAGATTTGGATAACAAATTAGATTTAATTTGGATAACAGATATGATAACAAATAAGATAACAGATAGGATAACAGATAAGATAACACAGATATGACAAGTAAACTTCAAATGCTCGTAACTTTTGCTACGATTGTCCGTTTGAGGCCCACTATATATCAAAACGCTCAGAATTCAGAGGAGAATCTAGATAAGGGGATTTGTTCCACGATTTTCTTTCAAAAAAAACACCTCTAAATGCCTCAATTTCGTGTTCAAAGATCAAACACCCACTTTTTGTTTTTCAAATTTTTTTTTGCAATTTTTTTTTGACACAGTGTGAAAGACACAAGAAACAAGAACAAGGATGTGACAAGAACAAGAACGCAAATAACAGAACACAAGACGCAAACAAAAACGAAACAAGATGTAAACAAGAACGCAAATAACAGAACAAGGACAAAAACACGAACCTAGACAAATTACAAAGAAAAAAAAATAGGATAGGATAGGATAGAACCTGTATCAAGAGCCGAAGCTCTGATACCAGATGATGTGAACCTGAGTAGGAGCGGATCGTTTGATACAGGCTACGAAGGTTTGGATGACGCCACTTCCAGTGAAGGAAGATAAGTCAGGGTAGACGCCACTTCCAGTGAAGGAAGATAAGTCTGGGTAGACGCCACTTCCGGAGAAGGAAGATAAGTCAGGGTAGACGCCACTTCCAATGAAGGAAGATAAGTCTGGGTAGACGCCACAAGGATTACCTTGATAAGTCTGATATTGGTTCAACCAGGAACCCGGAGAGAAACTCTCACCCAATTTTATGAAAATGCCAAAAGTTTTTTTTATTCAAAACAAAAACCCATACTTATAGTGTAGCTGAACAAAAAGATAAAAATAGACATGGGCCTTCTAAATAGTTTGGGCCAAAATTACAATAAATAAAAATTATAACTAAAAAATATATTTAACTTGGGCCTTCAGCAACAATTAATAGTCTTGATAGTGTCTCTGCCTCTGGGCCTTCATCCTTCTCCACTTGGGCCTTCATCCTTCTCCACTCGGGGGCTTTGTCCTTCTCCACTTGGGCCTTCGTCCTTCTCCACTTGGGCCTTTAGACTGTATTTGGCCTGTTTCATGATTCTCATCACCGCGACTGATATTTTTCAGCCGACATTGTTCAATTTTTTTTACAAACGCTGGCCGATAATATTTTTTTACGGTAGAGGATTCTTTATTGATGGGTGTGGCCGTAAAAATTTACAATGTAGTTCGGCTAGACTTTTTTGTTCGAGCTCAACCGAAGTTTTGGTTCGGCCGACCGGCATGTTTTCATTTGCTCGGCAAGGAATCCATTAGCCAACCTCGGAAAAAACTTGATTCGCCGATACTGATCGAAAAAAATGCTAGCCGACGTCGGCCAGGAAAGTTTACCGATCGAGGTCTAAAAAAAGATTACCGGGTGACGCCGATCGAACATTTCCTAATAGACATCAACCAAATATTATTAAGGAATTGCATAGAAAATACAATAGCCGACATCGGTCGTTGTGAAGCCGCGACTGATATTGTTCAACCGACATTGCGCAATCTTTTTTACAAACGCTGGCCGATAATATTTCTTTACGGTAAAGGAAGTTTTGTTCTTGGTGTCGCCTATAATATTTTCAATGTAGGTCGGCTAGGTTTTTTCGTACTAGCTCAACCGAAGTTGTGTTTCGGTCAACACCGGCATGCATTCATTTTTTTGGAAAGGAAAACATAAGCCAACCTAGGCAAAAAAACATGATTCACTGATACTGATGGAAAAACATGCTAGCCGACGTCGGCCAGGAAAGTTTACCGATCGAGGTCTAAAAAAAGATCACCGGGTGGCGCCGATCGAACATTTCCTCATAGACATCAACCAAATATTATTAAGGGATAGCATAGAAAATATAATAGCCGACATCGGTCGTTGTTAAGCCGCGACTGATATTGTTCAGCCGACATTGCGCATTCTTTTTTACAAACACTGGCCGATAATATTTCTTTACGGTAAAGGAAGTTTTGTTCTTGGTGTCGCCTATAATATTTTCAACACCTATCCCATCAAAAACTCGCTCAAAGTCCCAAGAGGAACCCTCTAAAAGGAGTAGAGATGTGAAATGTTTCAAGTGCCAAGGCCTAGGACACTATGCTTATGAGTGCCCTAACAAAAGGTCCATGGTTCTTAGAGATGGAGAATATATAAGTGAATCTGATGTTGAAGAGGAAGAGGAAGAGGAGAGTGAGTACGTAGAGGAAGAGGAGACTCCGGAGGGAGATTTGTTGATGATTAGGCGGATACTTGGTGGTCAATTGAAGGATGAGGAGGAGAGCCAAAGAGAAAACATCTTTCACACTAGATGTTTAATCAATGGCAAGGTGATAATTGATGGAGGTAGTTGCACCAATGTGGCTAGTGCTAGATTAGTGTCAAAGCTAAATTTCGCTACTAAACCACATCCTAGGCCATACAAACTTCAATGGCTTAGTAAGGATGGGGAGGTGCAAGTGAGGCAGCAAGTTGAAGTGGACGTTTCCATTGGGAAATAAAATGATAAGGTACTTTGATATGAACCCTCATGGCACAAGAGCTGAGTTAGGATCGTCTAGGATTAAACCTTGATGGAAAATGCAGAAATTGATTAAGGAAAGGATGGAAAATAAGGTGGTTAATTTCGTGGGTCTTAATAAGGTGGTTCTTGGCATAAAATGGATGAATGGGATGGTAAAACGTAGGTTAAGTGGTGGCTGGACAGAAATATAGAAATGGCAATAACCGAAGCTACAGGGCTCCAAATGAGGTGATTCCAAAACGAGGTGAAATGTCTCGTTCTGAAATTCAATTTAGGCTCAAGAATCACTTATCAAAAAACCTACATTGTAAATTTTTATGGCCACACCCATCAAAAAAGAATCCTCTACCGTAAAAAAATATTATCGGCCAGCGTTTGTAAAAAAAATTGCACAATGTCGGCTGAAAAATATCAGTCGCGGCTTTAAAACGATTGATGTCGGCTATTGTATCTTCTATTCAATCCCAGACTAATAATTAGATGATGTCTGTTAGGAAATGTTCGATCGGCGTCGTCCGGTGATGCTTCTTTTTTTAACCTCGATCGGTCATCATTCTTGGCCGACGTCGACTAGCATGTTTTTCTATCAGTATCGGTGAATCATGTTTTTTTGCCGAGGTTGACTACTGTTTACCTAGCCAGGAAAATAAAAACATGACGGTGTCGGCCGAAACACAACTTCGGTTGAGCTAGTACGAAAAAACCTAGCCGACCTACATTGAAAACATTATAGGCGACACCTAGAACAAAATTTCCTTTATCGTAAAAAAAAATTTATCAGCCAGTGTTTGTAAAAAATATTGCGCAATGTCGGCTGAACAATATCAGTGGCCGCTTCACAACGACCGATGTCCGGTATTGTATTTTCTATGCAATCCCTTAATAATATTTGGTTGATGTCTATTAGGAAATGTTCGATCGGCGTCTCCCGGTGATTTTTTTAGACCACGATCGGTAAACTTTCTTGACCGGCGTCGGCTAGCATTTTTTTCGATCAGTATCGGGGAATCAAGTTTTTTCTGAGGTGGGCTAATGGATTCCTTGCCGAGCAAATGAAAACATGCCGATGTCGGCCGAACCACAACTTCGGTTGAGCACGAACAAAAAAACCTAGCCGACCTACATTGTTAATTTTTACGGCAACACCGAACAAAAAGGTATCATCTACTGTAAAAAAATATTATCGGCCAGCGTTTGTTTAAAAAATTGCGCAATGTCGGCTGAAAAATATCAGTCGCGGCTTCACAACGACCGATGTCGGCGGCTATTGTATTTTCTATTCAATCCCTGAAAAATATTTGGATGATGTCTATTAGAAAATGTTCGATCGGCGTCATCCAATGATGCTTCTTTTTTAAAAATCGATCGGTCATCTTTCCTGGTCGACGTCGGCTAGCATGTTTTTTTATCAGTATCGGTGAATCATATTTTTTCGGAGGTGGGCTAATGGATTCCTTGCCGAGCAAATGAAAACATGCCGGTGTCGGCTGAACCACAACTACGGTTGAGCTCGAAAGAAAAAACCTAGCCGACCTACATTGTAAATTTTTACGGCAACACCGAACAAAAAGGCATCATCTACCGTAAAAAACTATTATCGGCCAACGTTTGTAAAAAAAAAATTGCACAATGTCGGCTGAAAAATATCAGTCGTGGCTTTACAACGACCGATGTCGGCTATTGTATTTTCTATGCAATCCCTTAATAATATTTGGTTGATGTCTATTAGGAAATGTTTGATCGGCGTCACCCGGTGATTTATTTAGACCTCGATCGGTAAACTTTCCTGGCAAACGTCGGCTAGCATGTTTTTCCATCAGTATCAGTGAATCATGTTTTTATTTTCCTGGCTAGGAAAACCTAGCCGACCTACATTGTAAATTTTTCGGCAACACCGAACAAAAAAAGCATCATCTACCGTAAAAAACTATTATCGGCCAACGTTTGTAAAAAAAAATTGCACAACGTCAGCTGAAAAATATAAGACGCGCCTTTACAACGACCGATGTCGGCTATTGTTTTTTCTATTCAATACCTGACTATTAATTGGATGATGTCTATTAGAAAATGTTCGATCGGCGTCATCCAGTGATGCTTCTTTTTTAAAAATCGATCGGTCATCTTTCCTGGTCGACGTCGGCTAGCATGTTTTCGATCAGTATCGATGAATCATGTTTTTTTGCGAGGTTGGCTAATGTTTTCCTAGCCAGGAAAATAAAAACATGTCGGTGTCGGCCGAAACACAACTTCGGTTGAGCTAGTACGAAAAAGCCTAGCCGACCTACATTGAAAATATTATAGGCGACACCAAGAACAAAACTTCCTTTACCGTAAAGAAATATTATCGACCAGCGTTTGTAAAAAAGATTGCGCAATGTCGGCTGAAAAATATCAGTCGCGGCTTCACAACGACCGATGTCGGGTATTGTATTTTCTATGCAATCCCTTAATAATATTTGGTTGATGTCTATTAGGAAATGTTCGATCGGCGTCACCAGGTGATTTTTTTAGACCTCGATCGGTAAACTTTCCTGGCCGACGTCGGCTACAATTTTTTTCTATCAGTATCGGTGAATCAAGTTTTTTCCGAGGTGGGCTAATGGATTCATTGCCGAGCAAATGAAAACATGCCGGTGTCGGCCGAACCACAACTAGGGTTGAGCACGAACGAAAAAACCTAGACGACCTACATTGTAAATTTTTACGGCAACACCGAACCAAAAAACATCATCTACCGTAAAAAAAATATTATCGGCCAGCGTTTGTTTAAAAAATTGCGCAATGTCGGCTGAAAAATATCAGTCGCGGCTTCACAACGACCGATGTCGGCGGCTATTGTATTTTCTATTCAATCCCTGAAAAATATTTGGATGATGTCTATTAGGAAATGTTCGAACGGCGTCATCCAGTGATGCTTCTTTTTTAAAAATCGATCGATCATCTTTCCTGGCCGACGTCGGCTAGCATTTTTTTCGATCAGTATCTGTGAATCATGTTTTTTCGTCGAGGTTGACTAATGTTTTCCTAGCCAGGAAAATAAAAACATGCCGGTGTCGGCCGAAACACAACATCGGTTGAGCTAGTACGAAAAAACCTAGCCGACCTAAATTGAAAATATTATAGGCGACACCAAGAACAAAACTTCCTTTACCGTAAAGAAATATTATCGGCCAGTGTTTGTAAAAAAGATTGCGCAATGTCGACTGAACAATATCAGTCGCGGCTTGTAATATATCGAGAAGCTCGTAATCTAAAACAGAAACTCTATGCAAAGTCAAACGACATTAACGTTTTCCTCGGGTGTTCGATTGTGTACCTTAGTATATCGAGGCGCTCGAAATTCAGAACAGAAGCTCTGAGCAAAATCAAAAGACAAAAACTTTTTACTCGGATGTCCGATTGTGTCTCGTAGTATATCGAGATGCTCGGAATTGACAACGGAGGCTCTGAGCAAGTTTAAACGACAATACCTTTTTACTCGGATGTTCGGTTGTGTCCCGTAGTGATGAGGACATGACCAAGAGCAAGGGCAAGGATCCACTTGAAGGACTTGGAGGACCTATGACAAGGGCTAGAGCAAGGAAAGCCAAGGAAGCTCTTCAACAAGTGCTGTCCATACTATTTGAATACAAGCCCAAGTTTCAAGGAGAAAAGTCCAAGGTTGTGAGTTGTATCATGGCCCAAATGGAGGACTAAATGACACCACTTTATTTCAATTTTAGAGTGTTTAGTTTGTCTAAATAATGGCCCAATCCTTGTAAAGTTGGCTGACCAAAAATATGTTTTGGGTTAATCAACTAAAAGGGCTTTAGTTCAAGTTGTAATAAGGGCCCAATTGGCAACTTAGGCATCAGCCTTTTGGGAGACCAAATGGTGGCTGACTTGTTGGCTGTTGGGGGTGACTTTTGGTTGCCAACAATTTCAGTTACACTCAGCCATTAAGTTTGTTTTAATTCCCTAGGTTAATGGCATTAAGTTATTTTAATTCTAGGTTAGTGGGTCATTACTAAAATCTGCTGTAAAGCTTCTATATAAGCTGAACCATTTTATCAATAAACACAAGTTGAGTTTTATTCAGAAAATTAGAGTTTATCTCTTTTATCTTAGTGAGAGTGATTCTCCTAAATTCGTGATTCAAGAACACCCTGGCTGTATCAAAGGACTTTCACAACCTTTGTGTGTTGCCCTCGCTGGAAAGAGTGATTCTTTCCTTCCTATCATCTCCACCCTTGTTCTTTCAAACCACAATTCCAGAAAATCCACCTCTGCCCAAAATTATCTCGTGACCATAACTCCCATTTTACACACTCAAATTAAGTGATTCTTGAGCCTAAATTGAATTTCAAAACGAGACCTTTCACCTCGTTTTGGAATCACCTCATTTGGAGCCCTGTAGCTTCCGTTATTGTCATTTCTATATTTCTGTCCAGCCACCACTTAGCCTACGTTTTACCATCCCATTCATCCATTTTATGCCAGAAACCACCTTATTAAGACCCACGAAATTAACCACCTTATTTTCCATCCTTTCCTTAATCAATTTCCGCATTTTCCATCAAGGTTTAATCCTAGACGATCCTAAGTCAGCCCTTGTGCCATGAGGGTTCATATCACGTAGTATATCGAGATGCTCGTAATTGACAGCGGAAGCTATGGGAAAAATAAAATGACAATAACTTTTTACTCGGATATGCGATTGTGTCCCGTAGTATATCGAGACGCTTGAAAGTCAGAACAGAAAGTCTGTACAAAATAAAACGATAAATTTTTTTAACTCGGATGTCCGAATGAATCCCGTAATATATCGACACACTCGTAATTGAAAATGGAAGCTCTTGGCAAATTCTAACTATAATAACTTTTTACTCGGATGTCCGATTGAGTGTCGTAATATATCGAGACGCTCGAAATTGAAAACAAAAGCTCAAAGCAAATTCAAACGACAATAACTTTTTACTCGGATGTCCGAATGAATCCCGTAATATATCGAGACGCTCATAATTGGAAATAGAGGCTATGAGAAAAATCTAACGACAATAACTTTTTACTCGGATGTCTGATTGAGTCTTGCAATATATCGAGACGCTCAAAATTGAAAACAAAACCTCTGAGCAAATTCAAAAAACAATAACTTTTTAAAACAATAACTTTTTACTTGGATGTTCGATTGTTTCCCGTAGTATATGGAGATGCTCGAAATTCAGAACAGAAGCTCTGCGCAAAATAAAAAGACAATAATTTTTACTCAAATGTCCGAATGAATCCCATAATATATTGAGACGCTCCTAATTGAAAATGGAAGCTCTGAGCAAATACAAACGACGATAACTTTTTACTCGGATGTTCGATTGTGTCCCATAGTAGATCACGAAGCTCAAAATTTAGAACAGAAGTTCTAAGAAAAATCAAACGACATTAACTTTTTAAACGGATGTCCTAATGAATCCCGTATCATATCGAGACGTTCGAAATTCAGAACAAAAGCTCTGAGCAAAATCAAACGACAACTACTTTTTACTTGGATGTCCGATTGTGTCCCGTAGTATATCGAGACGCTCGAAATGAATAACAGAAGCTCTGACCAAAATAAAAAGACAATAACTTTTTACTCGGATGTCCGAATGAATCCCGTAATATATCTAGACGCTCGTAATTGACAACGAATGCTCGGAGCAAATTCGAACGGCAATAACTTTTTACTCGGATGTCCGATAGTGTCCTGTAATATATCGAGACGCTCGAAATTCAGGACAGAAGCTCTGAGCAAAATCAAAACGACAATAACTTTTACTCGGATGTCCGAATGAGTCTCGTAATATATCGAGACGCTTGTAATTGGAAACAGAAGCTCTGAGCAAAATCTAACGGCAATAAATTTTTACTCGGATGTCTGATTGAGTCTCGTAGCATATTGAGATGCTCGAAATTCAGTACAGAAGCTCTGACCAAAATCAAATGACAATTACTTTTTCTCGGATGTCCGAATGAATCGGGTAATATATCGAGACGCTCGTAATTGACAACTGAAGCTCTGAGTAAATTCACACGACAATAACTTTTTACTCGGATGTCCAATTGTGTCCCGTAGCATATTGAGATGCTCGTAATGGAAACCGAAAGCTCATAGCAAATTCAAACGACAATAACTTTTGACTCGGATGTCCGATTGAGTCCTGTAATATATCAAGATGCTCGAAATTGAAAACAGAAGCTCTGAGCAAAATAAAAAGACAATAACTTTTTACTCGGATGTCCGAATGAATCCCGTAATATATCTAGACGCTCGTAATTGACAACGAATGCTTTGAGCAAATTCAAACGGCAATAACTTTTTACTTGGATGTCCGAATGAATCCCGTAATATATCGAGACTCTCGTAATTAAGAACAGAAGCTCTGAGCAAATTCAAACGACAATAACTTTTTACTGAGATGTCCGATTGTGTTCCGTAGTATATCGAGACTCTCAAAATTCAGAACAGAAGCTCTGAGCAAATTCTAACGACAATAACTTTTTACTCCGATGTCGGATTGAGGCCCGTAATATATGGAGACGCTCGTAATTGAAAACAGAAGCTTGTAGAAAATTCAAATGACATTAACTTTTAACTCGGATGTCCGATTGAGTCCTTTAATATATTGAGAAGCTCGTAATTGAAAACAAAAACTCTATGCAAAGTCAAACGACATTAACTTTTTCCTCGGATGTTCGATGGTGTACCTTAGTATATCGAGGTGCTCAAAATTCAGAACAGAAGCTGTGAGCAAAATCGAAAGACAAAAACTTTTTACTCGGATGTCCGATTGTGTCTCGTAGTATATCGAGACGCTCGGAATTGACAACAGAGGCTCTGAGCAAATTTAAACGACAATACCTTTTTACTCGGATGTCCGATTGTGTCCCGTAGTATATCGAGACGCTCGTAATTGACAGCGGAAGCTATGGGCAAAATAAAATGACAATAACTTTTTACTCGGATGTGCGATTGTGTCCTGTAGTATATCGAGACGCTCGAAAGTCAGACAAGAAGCTCTTAGCAAAAACAAATGACAATAACTTTTTACTCGGATGTACGATTGTGTCCCGTAGTATATCGAGACGTACGAAATTCAGAACAGAAGGTCTGTGCAAAATCAAACGATAATTTTTTTTAACTTGGATGTCCGAATGAATCGCGTAATATATCGAGACACTCGTAGTTGAAAATGGAAGCTCTTGGCAAATTCTAACTATAATAACTTTTTACTCGGATGTTCGATTGAGTGTCGTAATATATCGAGACGCTCGAAATTGAAAACAAAAGCTCTGAGCAAATTCAAACGACAATAACTTTTTACTCGGATGTCCAATTGTGTCCCGTAGTATATCGAGACGCTCGAAATTCAGAACAGAAGATCTGAGCAAAATCAAACGACATCAACTTTTTACTCAGATGTTCGAATGTGTCCCGTAGTATATCGAGATGCTCGAAATTCAGAACAAAAGCCCTGACCAAAATCAAACGACAATGACTTTTTACTCGGATGTCCAAATGAATCCTGTAATATATCGAGACGCTCGTAATTGACGACGGAAGCTCTGAGTAAATTCACACGACAATAACTTTTTACTCGGATGTCCGATTGTGTCCCGTAGCATATTGAGACGCTCGTAATTGAAACCGGAAGCTCGTAGCAAATCCAAACGACAATAACTTTTGACTCGGATATCCGATTGAGTCCTGTAATATATCGAGATGCTCGAAATTGAAAACAGAAGCTCTGAGCAAAATAAAAAGATAATAACTTTTTACTCGGATGTCCGAATGAATCCTTTAATATATCTAGACGCTCGTAATTGACAACGAATGCTATGAGCAAATTCAAATGTCAATAACTTTTTACTCGGATGTCCGATTGTGTCCCGTAGTATATCGAGACACTCGAAATTCATAACAGAAGCTTTGAGCAAAATCAAACGACAATAACTTTTTACTCGGATGTCCGAATGAATCTCGTAATATATCGAGACGCTCATAATCGGAAATAGAAGCTCTAAGAAAAATCTAACGACAATAACTTTTTACTCGGATGCCTGATTGAGTCTCGTAATATATCGAGACGCTCAAAATTGAAATCATAACCTCTTAGAAAATTCAAACAACAAAACCTTTTTACTCGGATGTCCGATTGTTTCCCGTAGTATATGGAGATGCTCGAAATTCAGAACAGAAGCTTTGAGCAAATTCAAACGACAATAAGCTTTTACAAGGATGTCCGAATGAATCCCGTAATATATTGAGACGCTCCTAATTGAAAATGGAAGCTCTGAGCAAATACAAACGACAATAACTTTTTACTCGGATGTCCTAATGAATCTCGTGTCATATCGAGACGTTCGAAATTCAGAACAGAATCTCTGAGCAAAATCAAACGACAACAACTTTTTACTCGGATGTCCGATTGTGTCCCGTAGTATATCGAGACGCTCGAAATGCATGACAGAAGCTCTGAGCAAAATAAAAAGACAATAACTTTTTACTCGGATGTCCGAATGAATCCCGTAATATATCTAGACGCTCGTAATTGACAACGAATGCTCGAAGCAAATTCAAACGGCAATAACTTTTTACTCGGATGTCCGATAGTGTCCCTTAATATATCGAGACGCTCGAAATTCAGGACAGAAGCTCAGAGCAAAATCAAAACGACAATAACTTTTTCTCGGATGTCCGAATGAGTCTCGTAATATATCGAGACACTCGTAATTGGAACAAGAAGCTCTGAGCAAAATCTAACGACAATAACTTTTTACTTGGATGTCTGATAGAGTCTCGTAGTATATCGAGATGCTCGAAATTCCGAACAGAACCTCTGGCCAAAATCAAACGACAATAAATTTTTACTCGGATGTCCGAATGAATCGGGTAATATATCGAGCCGCTCGTAATGCACAACGGAAGCTCTGAGTAAATTCACACGACAATAACTTTTTACTCGGATGTCCGATTGTGTCCCGTAGCATATTGAGACGCTCGTAATGGAAACCGGAAGCTCGTAGCAAATTCAAACGACAATAACTTTTGACTCGGATGTCCGATTGAGTCCTGTAATATATCGAGATGCTCGAAATTGAAAACAGAAGCTCTGAGCAAAATAAAAAGACAATAACTTTTTACTCGGATGTCCGAATGAATCCCGTAATATATCTAGACGCTCGTAATTGACAACGAATGCTCTGAGCAAATTCAAACGGAAATAACTTTTTACTTGGATGTCCGAATGAATCCCGTAATATATCGATACTCTCGTAATTAAGAACAGAAGCTCTAAGCAAATTCAAACGACAATAACTTATTACTTAGATGTCCGATTGTGTTCCGTAGTATATCGAGACGCTCAAAATTCAGAACAGAAGCTCTGAGCAAATTCTAACGACAATAACTTTTTACTCCGATGTCGGATTGAGGCCCGTAATATATGGAGACGCTAGTAATTGAAAATAGAAGCTCGTAGCAAATTCAAATGACATTAACTTTTAACTCGGTTGTCCGATTGAGTCCTGTAATATATCGAGAAGCTCGTAATTGAAAACAGAAACTCTATGCAAAGTCAAACGACATTAACTTTTTCCTCGGATATTTGATTGTGTACCTTAGTATATCGAAGCGCTCGAAATCAGAACAGAAGCTCTGAGAAAAATCAATAGACAAAAACTTTTTACTCGGATGTCCGATTGTGTCTCGTAGTATATCGAGACGCTCATAATTGACAACGGAGGCTTTGAGCAAATTTAAACGACAATACCTTTTTACTCGGATGTCCGATTGTGTCCCGTAGTATATCGAGATGCTCAAAATTCAGAACAGAAGATCTTAGCAAAATCAAACGACATCAACATTTTACTCAGATGTTCGAATGTGTCCCGTAGTATATCGAGACGCTCGTAATTGACGACGGAAGCTCTAAGTAAATTCACACGACAATAACTTTTTACTCGGATGTCCGATTGTGTCCCGTAGCATATTGAGACGCTCGTAATTGAAACCGGAAGCTCGTAGCAAATCCAAACGACAATAACTTTTGACTCGGATATCCGATTGAGTCCTGTAATATATCGAGATGCTCGAAATTGAAAACAGAAGCTCTGAGCAAAATAAAAAGATAATGACTTTTTACTCGGATGTCCGAATGAATCCTGTAATATATCTAGACGCTCGTAATTGACAACGAATGCTGTGAGCAAATTCAAATGTCAATAACGTTTTACTTGGATGTCCGAATGAATCCCATAATATATCGAGACTCTCGTAATTGACAACAGAAGCTCTGAGCAAATTCAAATGAGAATAACTTTTTATTTAGATGTCCGATTGTGTTTCGTAGTATATCGAGATGCTCGAAATTCCGAATAGAAGCTCTTAGCAAAATCAAACGACATTAACTTTTTACTTGGATGTCCGATTGAGTCTCGTAATATATGGAGACGCTCGAAATTGAAAACAAAATCTCTGAGCAAATTCAAACGACAATAACTTTTTACTCGGATGGCCGATTGTTTCCCATAGTATATGGAGACGCTCGATATTCAGAACAGAAGCTCAGAGTAAAATCAAACGACATCAACTTTTTACTCGGATGTGCGTTTGTGTCCCGTTGTATATCGAGACGCTGGAAATTCAGAACAGAAGCTCTGAGCAAAATCAAACGACAATAACTTTTTACCCAGATGTCCGATTGTGACCCGTAGTATATCGAGAAGCTCGAAATTCAGAACAGAAGATCTGAGCAAAATCAAACGACATCAACTTTTTACTCAGATGTTCGAATGTGTCCCGTAGTATATCGAGATGCTCGAAATTCAGAACAAAAGCCCTGACCAAAATCAAACGACAATAACTCTTTACTCGGATGTCTGAATGAATCTCGTAATATATCGAGACGCTCGTAATTGACAGCGGAAGCTCTGAGCTAATTCAAACAACAATAACTTTTTACTCCAATGTCCGATTGTG
>NW_024464705.1:266116-267110 GCF_000004515.6 Glycine max
CGAGACACACGTAATTGAAAATGGAAGCTCTGAGCAAATTCTAACGATAATAACTTTTTACTCGGATGTCCGATTGAGTCTCGTAATATATCGAGACGCTCAAAATTGAAAACAAAAGCTCTAAGAAAATTCAAACGACCATAACTTTTTACTCGGATGTCCGATAATGTCCCGTAATATATCGAGACGCTCGAAATTCAGGACAGAAGCTCTGAGCAAAATCAAAACTACAATAACTTTTACTCGGATGTCCGTATGAGTCTCGTAATATATCGAGACGCTCGTAATTGGAAACAGAAGCTCTGAGCAAAATCTAACGACAATAACTTTTTACTCGGATGTCTGATTGATTCTCGTAGTATATCGAGATGCTCGAAATTCAGTACAGAAGCTATGACCAAAATCAAACGACAATAACTTTTTACTCGGATGTCCGAATGAATCGGGTAATATATCGAGACGCTCGTAATTGACAACTAAAGCTTTGAGCAAATTCAAACGACAATAACTTTTTACTCGGATGTCCGAATTAATCCCATAATATATCGAGACACTCGTAATTGAAAATGGAAGCTCTGAGCAAATTCTAACGATAATAACTTTTTACTCGGATGTCTGATTGAGTCTCGTTATATATCGAGACGCTCAAAATTGAAAACAAAAGCTCTGAGCAAATTCAAACGACAATAACTTTTTACTCGGATGTCCGATTGTGGCCAGTGGTATATCGACACGCTGCAAATTCAGAACAACAGCTCTTAGCAAATTCAAACGAAAATAACTTTTTTCTCGGATGTCCGATTGTGTCCCATAGTATATCAAGACGCTCAAATTTCAGAAAAAAGCTCTAAGCAAATTCAAACGACAATAACTTTATACTCGGATGTCCGAATTAATCCCGTAATATATCGAGACACTCGTAATTGAAAATGGAAGCTCTGAGCAAATTCTAACGATAATAACTTTTTACTTGGATGTCCGATGAGTCTGTAAT
>NW_024464705.1:283463-285878 GCF_000004515.6 Glycine max
CCCCCCCCCCGGTTTTTCCTTTGTTAACATTTAATGGTTTATTCCCATTGTCCCAACCCAAATTTGGCGCAAAAAGGCTTTAGGATGTTTTTGTTGGGCATCCTTAATTTAAACCCCCTTATTTCAGGTGGAAGCCGCATTGGGACAACTACCCCCCATCCCCAATGATAATACACCCCTTTTCTTTCACTTGACCCTTAGTGTAGAAGAATTTGATTTCTTTGATCTCCTTCCACGGGACAACCCTTGACTTGCAAAGTTCTTAGCATCAAGGTATCATACATGGGAAGGTCCATATACTTCTACCTCATCATCATCATCTTCAACAATTTCAACTCCATCACCTTCAATATTGCCACCAGATTCTTCTTCTTCCTTCATCAAATCATCACGCATGCTAATTGCTTCTCGGAGGGTCACAACTCGTTGATTAGGACAAGCCCTAGCAAAGTGTCCAAAGCCTTGACACTTGAAACACCTAACCTTTGACAGATTAGTCTCCTTGGCCGTGGCAATGGGTTGTTTAGGAGCGGCCTCACTTTGTTTCGGTTGATTCTCCATTGGTTTAGTGCTAGGGGCTGGATTTGCACTACCCGACACACCTCCCTTGGACCAACCACTAGAACTCCCAGCATTATATCTACTCTTGTTTTGATTTTCAATCTTCAAACACAAGGTGCACAAAGTGGTGAGATCTGTGTAGTTACATAGCTCAACAGCAAAAGCTATGTTCTTATTCAGCCCACGAAGGAAACGGCTCATTTTTTGCTCTTCATTTTCCTCCACTTCACCCATTAGGCATAGGTTCTCAAACTCATCAATGTATTCAGTAACACTCATTTTGCCTTGCACCAAATCTGCAATCTTTTTATACAAATTCAGTCGGTGATTTGATGGTACATATCTCTTGCGCAACTTCTTCTTCAAGGACTCCCAAGAGTGGATTTTCTCCTTTCCATCTCGTGTCCTTCTAGCCTTCAATCCCTCATACCACAACGATGCACTTTTGCTAAGTTTCAGGATAGCATATTTGCAACGTTTCTCATCATCAAGATCCTTGAAGTCAAACATTCTATCAATCTTGCGCTCCCATTCTAGATAAACCTCCGGGTCTGCACTACCATTAAATTCAGGTAGTTCGGTGATTTTGAACTCATCCACGTTTGGACGTGGTTCACCCCTTCTAGGCCTCCATCGTTCATCTCTCAAGTCAACGTTCCTTAAGGCTTCACGCAATTTGTCCATGAAATCATCACTGTTGAAATCCATTGTTGTCACGTAACACGGAATCAGAACCGTGCTCTGATGCCACTAATGATACGAAATCAGAGTGTGGTAACGGAAGCAAACAACCAATAACGAAGGTACTAGGTACCACCCTTATTAGTCGAATTCCTTTAAGTATTTTCGGTATATGTGTGTCTGGGTTTTTACGAAAATCAGCAAGGACAAATAAGCAATATTAAACTACACCAATAGCTTAATACGAGATTAGCACTCAACACCAATTGAGCTAATCGGACTATTTTCAAGACGACGCTTGTAAATAATCGGGCGAAAATGTAAACACAATTTCTAATTGGACTGAATTGTTCTTGTTTTTTGAATGATCTGCAAATGATCAAATTACATCCATATATGGCCGAAAAACAGTAAGGCCTAATTAAACACAATAAAACTAGTAATAAAATGCAATTAAGGCCTAATTAAACACAATAAAACTAGTAATAAAATTCAATTAATGACTTAATGCAATCAGCTCATGATATTCCTTTTCCATAATTAGCCACACGCCTATTTAAGGCCTTGAATGTCCCATTTATGCTTCTTTTGTAACCATCTTGGAAAGGTTTTGAATGGCTGAATTTTATTTGTCTTAACTGATGAAAATGCTTAAAATAGCCAAGTAATTAAACTCAGCCCTTGATGAGGATTCCAAACAGCCCCCACGCCATTAACTTCCCTTTGAATGTCACTTGTGTTGATTTTCAACTCCTCTTGGTCAATTTTCGTACCAATAGTCTTGTGGTTTGGTGTTTTTTAGAGTAGATTCAAAAAAAATAAACCGATTAAATCTTAGATCTACACTTGTTCTTGCATTTCTATGGTTCAAATTTTGTAGATCTACTCTTGAATCTTGTTTTTGTGTTGATTTTAGGTTCTATCAATATTCATTCATAATATTCTTCTGTTGAACCTTTAGATCTAAATTTTCTTCCAAAATATTGATTAGAAAAAAAAACACAAAAATCTAAGTGTAAATCACTTAATCCATGTTGTCTTAGAGTCATGTTTAAGTCATAGTAATTGTCACATTATGCTCTAAGTTTGTGTGATTTTTATTTTGTTTATGAATTCTAGATACATTTGTTCATGTATTCTGTCATTCTTAGCTATCTTTTGAATTTGAGTCTA
>NW_024464705.1:286060-298341 GCF_000004515.6 Glycine max
TTATTCAAGATAATTGAGCATAATTCTCTAAGCAAATTCAAATGACAATAACTTTTTACTCGGATGTCTGATTGTGTCACGCAGTATATCGAAATGCTCGAAATTCAGAACAGAAGCTCTGAGCAAAATCAAACGACAATAACTTTTTACTCGGATGTCCGATTGTGTCCCGTAGTATGTCGAGACGCTCAAAATTTAGAACAGAAGCTCTGAGCAAAATCAAACAACAATAACTTTTTACTCTGATGTCCGATTGTGTCCCGTAGTATATCGAGACGCCCGAAATTCAGAACAGAAGCTCTGAGCAAAATCAAACGACAATAACTTTTTACTCGGATGTCCGATTGTGTCCCACAGTATATCGAGGCGCTCGAAATTTAGAACAAAAGCTCTGAGCAAAATCAAACGACAATAACTTTTTACTCGGATGTCTGATTGTGTCCCATAGTATATCGAGATGCTCGAAATTTAGAACAGAAGCTTTGAGCAAAATCAAACGACAATAACTTTTTACTCGGATGTCCGATTGTGTCCCGTAGTATATCGAGACGCTCAAAATTTAGAACACAAGCTCTGCGCAAAATCAAACGACAATAACTTTTTACTCAGATGTCCGATTGTGTCCCACAGTATATCGAGGCGCTCGAAATTTAGAACAAAAGCTCTGAGCAAAATCAAACGACAATAACTTTTTACTCGAATGTCTGATTGTGTCCCATAGTATATCGAGATGCTCGAAATTTAGAACAGAAGCTCTGAGCAAAATCAAACGACAATAACTTTTTACTCTGATGTCCGATTGTGTCCTGTAGTATATCGAGACGTTGGAAATTCAAAACAGAAGCTCTGAGCAAAATCAAACGACAATAACTTTTTACTCGTATGTCCGATTGTGTCCCGTAGTATATCGAGACGCTCGAAATTCAGAACAGAAGCTCTGGAGCAAAATCAAACGAATATACTTTTTACTTAGATGTCCGAATGAATCCCGTAATATATCGAGACTCTCATAATTGACAATGGAAGCTCTGAACAAATTCAAATGACAATAACTTTTTACTCAGATGTCCGATTGTGTCCCGTAGTATATCCAAACGCTCGAAATTCAGAATAGAAGCATTGAGAAAAATCGAATGACAATAACATTTTACTCGGATGTCTGATTGTGTACCATAGTATATCGAGACGCTCGAAATTCAGAACAGAAGCTCTGTGTAAAATCAAACGACAATAAATTTTTACTCGGATGTCCGAATGAATCTCGTAATATATCAAGACTTTGGAAATTCAGAACAGAAGCTCTGAGCAAAATCAAACGAAAATAACTTTTTACTTAGATGTCCGAATGAATCCCGTAATATATCGAGACTCTCATAATTGACAATGGAAGCTCTGAACAAATTCAAATGACAATAACTTTTTACTCAGATGTCCGATTGTGTCCCGTAGTATATCCAAACGCTCGAAATTCAGAACAGAAGCATTGAGAAAAATCGAACGACAATAACATTTTACTCGGATGTCTGATTGTGTACCATAGTATATCGAGACGCTCGAAATTCAGAACAGAAGCTCTGAGCAAAATCAAACGAAAATAACTTTTTACTCCGATGTCCGATTGTGTCCTGTAGTATATCGAGACGTTGGAAATTCAAAACAGAAGCTCTGAGCAAAATCAAACGACATGACTTTTTACTCGAATGTCCGATTGTGTCCCGTAGTATATCGAGACGCTCGAAATTCAGAACAGAAGCTCTGAGCAAAATCAAACGAAAATAACTTTTTACTTAGATGTCCGAATGAATCCCGTAATATATCGAGACTCTCATAATTGACAATGAAAGCTCTGAGCAAATTCAAACGACAATAACTTTTTACCTGGATATCCGATTGTGTCCCGTGGTATATCGAGACGTTGGAAAATCAGAACAGAACTTTTGAGCAAAATCAAATGACGATAAAATTTTACTCGGATGTCTGATTCTGTCCCGTAGTACATTGAGACGCTCGAAATTCAGAACAGAAGCTCTGTGTAAAATCAAACGACAATAAATTTTTACTCGGATGTCTGAATGAATCCCGTAATATATCGAGACACTCGTAATTGAAAATAGAAGCTCTGAGCAAATTCAAACGATAATAACTTTTTACTCGGATGTCCGATTGAGTCTCGTAAATTGAAAACAAAAGCTCTGAGCAAATTCAAACGACAATAACTTTTTAATGGGATATCCGATTGTGTCCCGTGGTATATCGAGACGTTGGAAAATCAGAATAGAACTTTTGAGCAAAATCAAATGACAATAAAATTTTACTCGGATGTCTGATTCTGTCCCGTAGTATATCGAGACGCTCGAAATTCAGAACAAAAGCTCTGAGCAAATTCGAACGACAATAACTTTTTACTCAGATGTCCGAATGAATCTCGTAATATATCGAGACACTCGTAATTGGAAATGGAAGCTCTGAGCAAATTCTAACGATAATAACTTTTTACTCGGATGTCCGATTGAGTCTCGTAATATATCGAGATGCTCGAAATTGAAAACTAAAACTCTGAGCAAAATCAAACGACAATAAATTTTTACTCGGACGTCCGATTATTCCCCGTAGTATATCGAGACGCTCGAAATTCATAACAGAAGCTCTGAGCAAATTCAAAAGACAATAAATATTTACTCAGAAGTCCGATTGTGTCCCGTAGTATATCGAGACGCTCGAATTTCAGAAAAGAAGCTCTAAGAAAAATCAAACGACAATAACTTTTTACTCGGATGTCCGAATGAATCCTGTAATATATCGAGACTCTCGTAATTGACAACGGAAGCTTTGATCAAATTCAGACTACAATAACTTTTTACTCGGATGTCCGATTGTGTCACGTAGTATATCAAGACGCTCGAAATTCAAACGACAATAACATTTTAGTCGGATGTCCGATTGTATCCCGTAGTATATCGAGACGCTGGAAATTCAAAACAGAAGCTCTGAGCAAAATCAAACAGCAATAAATTTTTACTCGAATGTCCAATTGTGTCTCGTAGTATATCAAGACGCTTTTTACCCAGAAGCTCATAGCAAATTCAAACGACAATAACTTTTTACTCGGATGTCTAAAAGAATCCCGTAATATATCCTGACGATCGTAATTGAAAACAGAAGCTGTGAGCAAATTCAAATGACAATAACTTTTTACTCGGATGTCTGATTGTTTCCCGTAGTATATCAGGACGCTCGTAATTAAAACTAGAAGCTCGTAGCAAATTCAAACGACAATAACTATTAACTCGGATTTCCGAATGAATTCCGTAGTATATCGAGACACTTGAAATTTAGAACAAAAGCTCTGAACAACATCAAATGACAATAACTTTTTACTCGGATGTCCGAATGAATCCTGTAATATATCGAGGCAGTCGTAATTGAAAATAGAAGCTCAAAGAAAATTCTAACGACAATAACTTTTTACTCGGATGTCGGATTGAGTCACGTAATATATCGAGACGCTCGTAATTGAAAATGGAAGCTCGTAGAAAAATCAAACGACAATAATTTTTAACTCGGATGTCCAATTGAGTCTTGTAAAATATCGAGATGCTCGTAATTGAAAATAGAAGCTCTGAGCAAAATCAAACGAGATTAACTTTTTTCTCGGATGTTCGATTGTGTACCGTAGTATATCGAGACGCTCGAAATTCAGAACAGAAGCTCTAGGCAAAATCAAAAGGCAAAAACGTTTTACTCGGATGTCCGATTGTGTCCCGTAGTATATCGAGACGCTCAAAATTCAGAATAGAAGCTATGAGCAAAATCAAATGACAATAACTTTCTACTCGGATGTCTGAATGAATCCCGTAATATATCGAGACGCTCGAAATTGACAACGAAGGCTCTGAGCAAATTCAAACGATGATATCTTTTTACTCGGATGTCCGATTGTGTCTCATAGTATATCGAGACGCAGGTAATTGAAACCGGAAGCTCGTAGCAAATTCAAAGGACAATAACTTTTTACTCGGATGTCCGAATGAATACCATTTAAATCGGATTTCTGATTGAGTCCTGTAATATATCAAGACGCTCGAAATTCAAAACACAAGCTCTTAGCCTAATCAAACGATAATAACTTTTTACTCGGATGTCCGATTATGTCCCGTAGTATATCGAGACGCTCGTAATTGATACCAGAAGCTTGTAGCAAATTCAAACGACAATAACTTTTATCTCAGATTTCCGAATGAATTCCGTAGTATATCTAGACGCTCGAAATTCAGAACAAAAGCTCTGAGCAAATTCAAACGAAAATAACTTTTTACTCGTATGTCCGATTGTTTCCCGTAGTATATCGAGACCCTCGTAATTGAAACCAGAAGCCCGTAGCAAACTCAAACGGCAATAAATTTTAACTCGGATGTCCGAATGAATCCCATAATATATCGAGGCGATAGTAATTGAAAACAGAAGCTATGAGCAAATTCAAATGACAATAACTTTTTAACTCAAACGGATTGAGTCCCGTAATATATTGAGACGCTCGTAATTGAAAACAGAAGCTCTGAGCAAAGTCAAACGACATTAACTTTTTCCTCGGATGTTCGATTGTGTACCATAGTATATCGAGGCGCTCAAAATTCAGAACAGAAGCTCTGAGCAAAATCAAAAGATAGAACCATTTTACTCGGATGTCCGTTTGTGTCCCGTAGTATATCGAGATGCTCGTAATTGAAACCAAAAGCTCATAGCAAATTCAAACGATAATAACTTTTAACTCAGATTTCTGAATGAATTTCGTAGTATATCGAGACGCTCGAAATTCAGAACAAAAGCTCTGAGCAAAATCAAACGACAATAACTTTTTAGTTAGATGTCCGAATGAATCCCGTAATATATCGAGATGCTCGTAATTGAAAACAAAAGCTCTGAGCAAATTCAAACGACAATAACTTTTTACTCGTATGTCCGATTGTTTCCCGTAGTATATCGAGACGCTCGTAATTGAAACCGGAAGCTCGTACCAAATTCAAACGGCAATAAATTTTTAATCGGAAGCCCGAATGAATCCATAATATATGAGACCCTCGTAATTGAAAACGGAAGCTCTAAGCATATTCTAACAACAATAAATTTTTACTCGGATGTCGGATTGAGTCCCGTAATATATCGAGACGCTCGTAATTGAAAATAGAAACTTTGAGAAAATTGTAACGACAATAACTTTTTACTCGGATGTCGTATTGAGTCCCTTCAAATATCGAGACGCTCGTAGCAAATTCAAACGACAATAACTTTTTACTTGGATGTCCGAATGAATCCCGTAGTGTATTGAGGCGCTCGAAATTCAGAACAGAAGCTCTGAGCAAAATCAAAAGACAAAAACTTTTTACTCGGATGTCTGATTGTGTCCCGTGGTATATCGAGACGCTCGAAATTCAAAACAGAAGCTATGAGCAAATTCAACTGACAATAACTTTTTACTCGGATGTCCGATTATGTCCCGTAGTATATCGAGACACTCGTAATTGATACCAGATGCTCGTAGCAAATTCAAATGACAATAACTTTTTACTTGGATGTCCGAATGAATCCCATAATATATCGAGACCCTCGTAATAGAAATTGAAAAATCAAACGACAATAACTTAAGGTCTCTTTAATTTTGTTATTCAAGATAATTGAGCATAATTCTCTAAGCAAATTCAAACGATTATAACTTTTTACTCGGATGTCCGATTGTGTCCCGTAGTATATCGAGATGCTTGAAATTCAGAACAGAAGCTTTGACCAAAATCAAATGATAATAACTTTTTACTCGGATGTCCGAATGAATACCGTATTATATCGAGAGGTTCGAAATTGACAACGGAGGCTCTGAGAAAATCCAAACGACAATAACTTTTTACTCGGATGTCAGATTGTGTCCCATAGTATATCGAGATGCTCGTAATTGAAACCGGATGCTCGTAGCAAATTCAAACGACAATAACTTTTTACTCGGATGTCCGAATGAATCCCATAATATATCGAGACGCTCGTAATTGAAAACAGAAGCTCTGAGCATATTCTAATGACAATAACTTTTTACTCGGATGTCAGATTGAGTCCCGTAATATATCGAGACACTCGTAATTGAAAACAGAAGCTCTGAGAAAATTCTAACGACAATAACTTTTTACTCGGATTTCTGAATGAATCCCGTAATATATTGAGATGCTAGTATTTGAAAACGGAGGCTCTAAACAAATTCAAACAATGATAACTTTTTACTCGGATGTCTGAATGAATCCCATAATATATCGAGACGCTCGAAATTCAGAACAAAAGCTTTGAGCAAAATCAAACGACAATAACTTTTTACTCGGATGTCCGAATGAATACCGTATTATATTGAGACACTCGAAATTGACAACGGAGGCTCTGAGTAAATCCAAACGACAATAACTTTTTACTCGGATGTCCGTTTGTGTCCCGTAGTATATCGAGACGCTCGTAATTGAAACCAAAAGCTCGTAGCAAATTCAAACGACAATAACTTTTAACTCAGATTTCCGAATGAATTCCGTAGTATATCGAGACGCTCGAAATTCAGAACAAAAGCTCTGAGCAAAATCAGAAGACAATAACTTTTTACTCGGATGTCCGAATGAATCCCGTAATATATCTAGACTCTCGTAATTGAAAATAGAAGATCTGAGCAAATTCTAAGGAGAATAACTTTTTACTCAGATGTCGTATTGAGTCCCGTAATATATTGTGACGCTCGTAATAAAAAATGGAAGCTCGTAGCAAATTCAAATGACAATAATTTTTAACTCGGATGTCCGATTGAGTCTTGTAATATATCGAGGCGATCGTAATTGAAAACAAAAGGTATGAGAAAATTCAAACGAAAATAAGTTTTTACTCGGATGTCGGATTGAGTCCTGTAATATATCGAGACACTCATAATTGAAAACAGAAGCTCTGAGCAAAGTCAAATGACATTAACTATTTCCTCGGATTTTCAATTTTGTACCTTAGTATATCGACGCGCTCAAAATTCACAACAGAAGCTATGAGCAAAATCATAAGACAAAAACATTTTACTCGGATGTCCGATTGTGTCCCGTAGTATATTGAGATGCTCATAATTGACAACGGAGGCTCTGAGCAAACTCAAACGACAATAACTTTTTACTCGGATGTCCGATTATGTCCCGTAGTATATCGAGACGCTCGTAATTGAAACCAAAAGCTCGTAGCAAATTCAAACGACAATAACTTTTAACTCAGATTTCTGAATGAATTCCGTAGTATATCGAGACGCTCGAAATTCAGAACAAAAGCTCTTAGCAAAATCAGACGATAATAACTTTTTACTCGGATGTCCGAATGAATCCCGTAATATATCTAGACGCCTGTAATTGAAAATAGACGATCTGAGCAAATTCAAACGAGAATAACTTTTTACTCAGATGTCAGATTGAGTCCTGTAATATATCGTGACGCTCGTAATTGAAAATGGAAGCTCGTAGCAAATTCAAATGATAATAACTTTTAACTCGGATGTCTGATTGAGTCTTGTAATATATCGAGGCGATCGTAATTGAAAACAAAAGCTATGAGCAAATTCAAATGACAATAAGTTTTTACTCGGATGTCAGATTGAGTCCTGTAATATATCGAGACACTCGTAATTGAAGACAGAAGCTCTGAGCAAAGTCAAACAACATTAACTTTTTCCTCGGATATTCGATTTTGTAACTTAGTATATCGAGGCGCTCGAAATTCAACACAGAAGCTCTGAGCAAAATCAAAAGACAAAAACATTTTACTCGGATGTCTGATTGTGTCCCGTAGTATATCGAGATGCTCGTAATTGACAACGGAGGCTCTGAGCAAATTCAAAATATAATAACTTTTTACTCGGATGTCCGATTATGTCCCGTAGTATATCGAGACGCTCGTAATTGAAACCAAAAGCTCGTAGCAAATTCAAACGACAATAACTTTTAACTCAGATTTCCGAATGAATTCCGTAGTATATCGAGACGCTCGAAATTCAGATCAAAAGCTCTGAGCAAAATCAGACGACAATAACTTTTTACTCGGATGTCCGAATGAATCCCGTAATATATCTAGACGCTCGTAATTGAAAATAGAAGATCTGAGCAAATTCTAACGAGAATAACTTTTTACTCAGATGTCGGATTGAGTCCCGTAATATATCGTGACGCTCGTAATTGAAAATGGAGCTCGTAGCAAATTCAAATGACAATAACTTTTAACTCGGATGTCTGATTGAGTCTTGTAATATATCGAGGCGATCGTAATTGAAAACAAAAGCTATGAGCAAATTGAAATGACAATAAGTTTTTACTCGGATGTCGGATTAAGTCCTGTAATATATCGAGACGCTCGTAATTGAAAACAGAAGCTCTGAGCAAAGTCAAACGACATTAACTTTTTCCACGGATGTTCGATTTTGTACCTTAGTATATCGAGGCGCTCGAAATTCAACACAGAAGCTCTGAGCAAAATCAAAAGACAAAAACATTTTAATCGGATGTTCGATTGTGTCCCGTAGTATATCGAGATGCTCGTAATTGACAACGGAGGCTCTGATCATATTCAAACGACAATAACATTTTACTCGGATGTCCGATTATGTCCCGTAGTATATTGAGATGCTCGTAATTGAAACCAAAAGCTCGTAGCAAATTCAAACGACAATAACTTTTAACTCAGATTTCCGAATGAATTTCGTAGTATATCGAGACGCTCGAAATTCAGAACAAAAGCTCTGAGCAAAATCAGACGACATAAACTTTTTACACGGATGTCCGAATGAATCCGGTAATATATCTAGATGCTCGTAATTGAAAATAGAAGATCTGAGCAAATTCAAACGAGAATAACTTTTTACTCAGATGTCGGATTGAGTCCCGTAATATATCGTCACGCTCGTAATTGAAAATGGAAGCTCGTAGCAAATTCAAATGACAATAACTTTTAACTCGGATGTCCGATTGAGTCTTGTAATATATCGATACGCTCGGAATTAAACATCGGAAACTCTCGAGAAATTCAAATGACAATAAGTTTTTACTGGGATGTCGGATTGAGTCCTGTAATATATCGAGACGCTCATAATTGAAAACAGAAGCTATAAGCAAAGTCAAACGGCATTAACTATTTCCTCGAATTTTCGATTTTGTACCATAGTATATCGAGGCGCTCGAAATTCACAACAGAAGCTCTGAGCAAAATCAAAAGACAAAAACATTTGAAAACGAAGGCTCTGAACAAATTCAAACGACAATAACTTTTTACTCGAATGTTCGAATATATCCCGTAATATATCGAGACGCTCGTAATTGAAAACAGAAGCTCTGAGCAATTTCAAACGACAATAAATTTTTACGCGTATGTCCGATTGTTTCCCGTAGTATATCGAGACGCTTGTAATTGAAACCGGAAGCTCGTAGAAAATTCAAACGACAATAAGTTTTTACTCGGATGTCCGAATGAATCTCGTAGTGTACTGAGATGCTTGAATTTCAGAACAGAAGCTCTAAGCAAAATCAAACGACAAAAACTTTTTACTCGGATGTCCGATTGTGTCCCGTAGTATATCGAGATGCTCGAAATTAAGAACAGAAGCTTTGACCAAAATCAAACGACAACAACTTTTTACTCGGATGTCGGAATGAATACTGTATTATATCGAGACGCTCGAAATTGACAATATATCGAGACGCTCGTAATTGAAACCAAATGCTCGAAGCAAATTCAAACGACAATAACTTTTTACTCGGATGTTCGAATGAATCCCATAATATATCAAGACGCTCGTATTTGAAAACATAAGCTCTAAGCATATTCTAATGATAATAACTTTTTACTCGGATGTCGGATTGAGTCCCGTAATATATCGAGACGCCCGTAATTGAAAACGGATGCTCGTAGCAAATTCAAATGACAATATCGAGATGCTCGAAATTGAGCAATGGAAGCTCTTGAGCAATTCAAATGGTCATAACTTTTATTTCGGAGGTCCGATTGAGGCGCATAATATATCGAGACGCTCGAAATTGAACAATGGAAGCTCTTGAGCAATTCAAATGGTCATAACTTTTCACTCGGATGTTCGATTCAGGCGCATAATATATCGAGACGCTCGAAATTGAACAATGGAAGCTCTTGAGCAATTCAAATAGTCATAACTTTTAACTCGGAGGTCCGATTTAGGCGCATAATATATATAGACGCTCGATATTGAACAATGGAAGCTCTTGAGCAATTCAAATGGTCATAACTTTTAACTCGGAGGTCCGATTTAGGCGCATAATATATCGAGACGCCCGAAATTGAATAATGGAAGCTCTTGAGCAATTCAAATGGTCATAACTTTTAACTCGGAGGTTCGATTGAGGCGCATAATATATCGAGACGCTCAAAATTGAACAATGGAAGCTCTTGAGCAATTCAAATGGTCATAACTTTTAACTCGGAGGTCCGATTTAGGCGCATAATATATCTAGACGCTCGATATTGAACAATGGAAGCTCTTGAGCATTTCACATGGTCATAACTTTTCACTCGGAGGTCGGATTCAGGCGCATAATATATCGAGATGCTCGAAATTGAACAACGGAAGCTCTCGAGAAATTCAAATGGTCATAACTTTTCACCCGGAGGTTCGATTCAGGTGCATAATATATCGAGACGCTTGAAATTGAACAATGGAAGCTCATGAGCAATTCAAATGGTCATAACTTTTAACTCGGAGGTCCGATTTAGGCGCATAATATATCGAGACGCCCGAAATTGAATAATGGAAGCTCTTGAGCAATTCTAATGGTCATAACTTTTAACTCGGAGGTCCAATTCAGGCGATAATATATCGAGATGCTCGAAATTGAACAATGGAAGATCTTGAGCAATTCAAATGGTCATAACTTTTCACTCGGATGTCCGATTCAGGCACAAAATATATCGAGACGCTCGAAATTGAAAAATGGAAGCTCTCAAGAAATTCAAATGGTCATAACTTCTAACTCAGAGGTCCGATTAAGGCGCATAATATATCGAGACGCTCAAAATTGAACAATTGAAGCTCTTGAGCAATTCAAATGGTAATAACTTTTCACTTGGAGGTCCGATTCAGGTGCATAATATATCGAGACGCTCGAAACTGAATAATGGAAGCTCTTGAGCAATTCAAATGGTCATAACTTTTCACTCGGAGGTTCGATTCAGGCGCATAATATATCGATACGCTCGAAATTGAACAATGGAAGCTCTTGAGCAATTCAAGTGGTCATAACTTGTCACTCGGAGGTTCGATTCAGGTGCATAATATATCGACACGCTTGAAATTGAACAATGGAAGCTCTTGAGAAATTCAAATGGTCATAACTTTTAACTCGGAGGTCCGATTTAGGCGCATAATATATCGGGACGCCCGAAATTGAATAATGGAAGCTCTTGAGCAATTCCAATGGTCATAACTTTTAACTCGGAGGTCCGATTGAGGCGCATTATATATCGAGACGCTCGAAATTGAATAATGAAAGCTCATGACCAATTCTAATGGTCGTAACTTTTAACTCGGAGGTCCGATTCAGGCGATAGTATATCGAGACGCTCGAAATTGAACAATGGAATCTCTTGAGCAATTCAAATGGTCATAACTTTTCACTCGGATGCCCGATTTTGGCACATAATATATCGAGACGCTCAAAATTGAAAAATGGAAGCTCTCGAGAAATTCAAATGGTCATAACTTCTAACTTAGAGGTCCGATTAAGGCGCATAATATATCGAGACGCTCGAAATTGAATAATGGAAGCTCTTGAGCAATTCAAATGGTCATAACTTTTCACTCGGAGGTCCGATTCAGGTGCATAATATATCGAGATGCTCGAAATTGAACAATGGAAGCTCTTGAGCAATTCAACTGGTCATAACTTTTAACTCGGATTTCCGATTCAGGCACATAATATATCGAGACGCCCGCAATTGAACAAAGGAAGCCCTCGAGAAATTCAAATGGTCATAACTTTTAACTCGGAGGTCCGATTAAGGCGCATAATATATCGAGACGGTCGAAATTGAACAATGGAAGCTCTTGAGCAATTCAAATGGTCATAACTTTTCACTCGGAGGTCCGATTCAGGTGCATAATATATCGAGACGCTCGAAATTGAACAATGGAAGCTCTTGAGCAATTCAAATGGTGATAACTTTTAACTCGGAGGTCCGATTCAGGCGCAAAATATATCGAGCCGCTGAAATGAATC
>NW_024464705.1:327580-329480 GCF_000004515.6 Glycine max
AGCTCTTGAGCAATTCAAATGATCATAACTTTTCACTAGGATGTCCGATTCAGGCACATAATATATCGAGACGCTCGAAATTGAACAACGGAAGCTCTCGAGAATTCAAATGGTCATAACTTTTAAATCGGATGTCCGATTCTGGCGCATAATAGATCGAGACGTTTGAAATTGAACAATGGAAGCTCTTGAGCAATTCAAATGATCATAACTTTTCACTAGTATGTCTGATTCAGGCATATAATATATCGAGATGCCCGAAATTGAACAACGGAGGCTCTCGAGAAATTCAAATGGTCATAACTTTTCACTCGGATGTCCAATTCAGGCACATAATATATCGAGACGCTCGAAATTGAACAACGGAAGCTCTCGAGAAATTCAAATGGTCATAACTTTTCACTCGAATGTCCGATTCAGGCGCATAATATATCGAGACGTTCGAAATTGAACAATGGAAGCTCTTGAGCAATTCAAATGGTCATAACTTTTCACTCGGACGTCCGATTCAGGCGCATGATCTATCGAGACGTTCAAAATTCAACAATGGAAGCTCTCGAGAAATTCAAATGGTCATAACTTTTCACTCGGATGTCCGATTCAGGCGCATAATATATCAAGACGTTCAAAATTCAACAATGGAAGCTCTTGAGCAATTCAAATGGTCATAACTTTTCACTCGGATGTACGATTCAGGCGCATAATATATCGAGACGTTCGAAATTGAACAATGGAAGCTCTCGAGAATTCAAATGGTCATAACTTTTAAATCGGATGTCCGATTCTGGCGCATAATAGATCGAGACGTTTGAAATTGAACAATGGAAGCTCTTGAGCAATTCAAATGATCATAACTTTTCACTAGTATGTCTGATTCAGGCATATAATATATCGAGATGCCCGAAATTGAACAACGGAGGCTCTCGAGAAATTCAAATGGTCATAACTTTTCACTCGGAGGTCCGATGTAGGCACATAATATATCGAGACGCTCGAAATTGAACATCGGAAGCTCTCGAGAAATTCAAATGGTCATAACTTTTCACTCGAATGTCCGATTCAGGCGCATAATATATCGAGACGTTCGAAATTGAACAATGGAAGCTCTTGAGCAATTCAAATGATCATAACTTTTCAATAGGATGTCCAATTCAGGCACATAATATATCGAGACGCTCGAAATTGAACAACGGAAGCTCTCGAGAAATTCAAATGGTCATCACTTTTAACTCGGATGTCCGATTCAGGCGCATAATATATCGAGACATTCGAAATTGAACAATGGAAGCTCTTGAGCAATTCAAATGGTCAAACTTTTATCTCGGATGTCCGATTCAGGCGCATAATATATCGAGACATTCGAAATTGAACAATGGAAGCTCTCGAGAAATTCAAATGGTCATAACTTTTCACACGGATGTCCGATTCAGGCGTATAATATATCGAGACGTTCAAAATTCAACAATGGAAGCTCTTGAGCAATTCAAATGGTCATAACTTTTCAATAGGATGTCCGATTCAGGCACATAATATATCGAGACGCTCGAAATTGAACAACGGAAGTTCTCGAGAAATTCAAATGGTCATAACTTTTCACTCGGAGGTCCGATTCAGGCGCATAATATATCGAGACGCTCAAAATTGAACAACGGAAGCTCTCGAGAAATTCAAATGGTCATAACCTTTCACACGGAGGTCCGATTCAGGCGCATAATATATCGAGACGTTCGAAATTCAACAATGGAAGGTCTTGAGCAATTCAAATGGTCATAACTTTTCACTCGGATGTACGATTCAGGCGCATAATATATCGAGACGTTCAAAATTGAACAATGGAAGCTCTTGAGCAATTCAAATGATCATAACTTTTCAATAGGATGTCCAATTCAAGCACATAATA
>NW_024464705.1:329607-331792 GCF_000004515.6 Glycine max
TGAGCAATTCAAATGGTCATAACTTTTCACCTCGATGTCCGATTCAGCGCATAATATATCGAGACATTCGAAATTGAACAACTGGAAGCTCTCGAGAAATTCAAATGGTCATAACTTTTCACACGGATGTCCGATTCAGGCGCATAATATATCGAGACGTTCAAAATTCAACAATGGAAGCTCTTGAGCAATTCAAATGGTCATAACTTTTCACTCGGATGTACGATTCAGGCGCATAATATATCGAGACGTTCGAAATTGAACAATGGAAGCTCTTGAGAAATTCAAATGGTCATAACTTTTCACTCGAATGTCCGATTCAGGCGCATAATATATCGAGACGTTCGAAATTGAACAATGGAAGCTGTTGAGCAATTCAAATGGTCATAACTTTTCACTCGGACGTCCGATTCAGGCGCATGATCTATCGAGACGTTCGAAATTGAACAATGGAAGCTCTCGAGAAATTCAAACGGTCATAACTTTTCACTCGGAGGTCCCATTCAGCTGCATCATATATCGAGATGCTCGAAAATGAACAATGGAAGCTCTGGAGCAATTCAAATGGTCATAACTTTTCACTCGGACGTCCGATTCAGGCGCATGATCTATCGAGACGTTCGAAATTGAACAATGGAAGCTCTCGAGAAATTCAAACGGTCATAACTTTTCACTCGGAGGTCCCATTCAGCTGCATCAGATATCGAGATGCTCGAAAATGAACAATGGAAGCTCTTGAGCAATTCAAATGGTCATAACTTTTCACTCGGACGTCCGATTCAGGCGCATAATATATCGAGACGCTCGAAAGTGAACAATGAAAGCTCCTTAGTAATTCAAATGGTCATACCTTTTCACTCGGAGGTCCGATTCAGGCGCATAATATATCGAGACGCTCAAAATTGAACAACGGAAGCTCTCAAGAAATTCAAATGGTCATAACTTTTAAATCGGATGTCCGATTCTGGCGCATAATATATCGAGACGCCTGAAAATGAACAATGAAAGCTCTTGAGCAATTCAAAAGGTCATAACTTTTCACTCAGAGATCCGATTCAGGCGTATAATATATCGAGACGCTCGAAATTGAACAATGGAAGCTCTTGAGCAATTCTAATGGTCATAACTTTTCACTCGGAGGTCCGATTAAGGCGCATATTATATCGAGACGCTCGAAATTGAACAATGGAAGCTTTTTAGCAATTCAAATGGTCATAACGTTTCACTCGGATGTCGGATTCAAGCGCATAATATATCGAGACGCTCGAAATTGAATAATGGAAGCTATTGAGCAATTCCAATGGTCATAACTTTTAACTCGGAAGTCCGATTGAGGCACATAATATATTGAGACGCTCGAAATTGAACAACGGAAGCTCTCGAGAAATTCAAATGGTCATAACTTTTAACTCAGAGGTCGGATTGAGACGCATAATATATCGAGACGCTCGAAATTGAACAATGGAAGCTCTTGAGCAATTCCAATGGTCATAACTTTTAACTCGGAGGTCCGATTCAGGCGCATAATATCTCGAGACGTTCGAAATTGAACAATGGAAGCTCTTGAGCAATTCAAATTGTCATAACTTTTCACTCGGAGGTCGGATTCAGGCACATAATATTTCGAGACGCTCGAAATTGAACAATGGAAGCTCTTGAGCAATTCAAATGGTCATAACTTTTCACTTGGAGGTCCGATTAAGGCGCATAATATATCGAGACGCTCGAAATTGAACAATGGAAGCTCTTTAGCAATTCAAATGGTCATAACTTTTCACTCGGATTTCCGATTCACGCACATAATATATCGAGACGCTGGCAATTGAACAACGGAAGGTCTCGAGAAATTCAAATGGTCATAACTTTTAACTCAGACATTCGAAATTGAACAATGGAAGCTCTCGAGAAATTCAAATGGTCATAACTTTTCACTCGGATGTACGATTCAGGCGCATAATATATCGAGACGCTCGAAATTGAACAACGGAAGCTCTCGACAAATTCAAATGGTCAAAACTTTTGACACGGAGGTCCGATTCAGTCGCATAATATATCGTGACGTTCGAAATTGAACAATGAAAGCTCTTGAGCAATTCAAATTGTCATAACTTTTCACTCGAATGTCCGATTCAGGCGCATAATATATCGAGACGTTCGAAATTGAACAATGGAAGCTCTGAGGTGA
>NW_024464706.1:0-4540 GCF_000004515.6 Glycine max
CGAAATTGAACTACGGAAGCTCTCGAGAAATTCAAATGGTCATCACTTTTCACTCGGAGATCAGATTCAGGCGGATAATATATCCAGACGCTAGAAATTGAACTACGGAAGCTCTCGAGAAATTCAAATGGTCATAACTTTTCACTCTGAGGTCCGATTCAGGCGCATAATATATCCAGACCCTCGAAATTGAGTAATCGAAGCTCTCGAGAAATTCAAATGGTCATTACTTTTCAATCGGAGGTCCGATTCAAGCACATCACATATAGACACGCTCGAAATTCAGCAATGGAAGCTCTCGAGAAATTCAAATTGTCATAACTTTTCCCTCAGAGGTCCGATTCAGGCGCATAATATATCCAGACCCTCGAAATTGAGTAATGGAAGCTCTCGAGAAATTCAAATTGTCATAACTTTTCACTCAGAGGTCCGATTAAGGCACATAATATATCGAGACGCTCTAAATTGAGCAACGGAAGCTCTCGAGAAATTCAAATTGTCATAACTTTTCACTCAGAAGTCCGATTCAGGCGCATAATATATCGAGACGCCCGAAATTGAACTACGTATGCTCTCGAGAAATTCAAATGGTCAAAACTTTTAACTCAGAGTTCCGAGTCAGGCGCATAATATATCGAGACGCTCGAAATTGAACTACGGATGCTCTCGAGAAATTTAAATGGTCATAACTTTTCACTCGGAGGTCCGATTCAGGCGCATAATATATCGACACGCCCGAAATTGAACAATGGAAGCTCTCGAGAAATTCAAATTGTCATAACGTTTAACACGGACGACCGATTCACGCGCATAATATATCTAGACGCTCAAAATTGAACAATGGAAGCTCTCGAGAATTGCAAATGGTCATAACTTTTCACTCGGAGTTCCGATTCACGCGCATAATATATCGACACGACCGAAATTAAACAATGGAAGCTCTCGAGAAATTCAAATTGTCATAAAGTTTCACTTGTATGTCCGATTCAGGCGCATAATATATCGAGACGCTCGAAATTGAACTACGGAAGCTCTCGAGAATTTTAAATGGTCATAACTTTTCACTCGGAGGTCCGATTCAGGCGCATAATATATCGACATGCCCGAAATTGAACAATGGAAGCTCTCGAGAAATTCAAATTGTCATAACTTTTCATTCAGAGGTCCGATTCAGACACATAATATATCGAGTAGCTCGAAATCGAGCAACGGAAGCTCTCGAGAAATTCAAATTGTCAAACTTTTCACTCAGAGGTCCGATACAGGCGCATAATATATCGAGACGCCCGAAATTGAACTACGGAAGCTCTCGAGAAATTCAAATGGTCATAACTTTTCACTCGGAGGTCCGATTCAGGCGCATAATATATCGAGACGCCCGAAATTGAACTACGGAAGCTCTCGAGGAATTCAAATGGTCATAACTTTTCGCTCGGAGGTCCGGTTCAGGTGCATAATATATCGAGATGCTCGAAATTCAACTACGGAAGCTCTTAAGAAATTCAAATGGTCATAACTTTTCACTCGGAGGTCCGATTCAAACGCATAATATATCGAGACGCCCGAAATTGAACAACGGAAGCTCTCGAGAAATTCAAATGGTCATAACTTTTCGCTTGGAGGTCCGATTCAGGTGCATAATATATCGAGATGCTCGAAATTGAACTACGGAAGCTCTCAAGAAATTCAAATGGTCATAACATTTCACTCGGAGGTCCGATTCAGATGCATAATATATCGAGACGCCCGAAATTGAAAAACGGAAGCTCTCCAGAAATTGAAATGGTCATATTTTTTCACTCAGAGGTCTGATTCAGGCGCATAATAAATCCAGACGCTCGAAATTGAACAACGGAAGCTCTCCAGAAATTGAAATGGTCATATTTTTTCACTCAGAGGTCTGATTCAGGCGCATAATATATCGAGACGCTCGAAATTGAACTACGGTAGCTCTCGAGAAATTCAAATGGTAAAAAATTTTCACTCATAGGTCCGATTCAGGTGCATAATATATCCAGACCCTCGAACTTGAGCAATGGAAGCTCTCGAGAAATTCAAATGGTCATAACTTTTCACTCAGAGGTCCGATTCAGGCAGATAATATATCCAGACCCTCGAAATTGAGTAATCGAAGCTCTCTAGAAATTCAAATGGTCATTAATTTTCAATCGGAGGTCCGATTCAAGCGCATCACATATAGACACGCTCGAAATTGACAAATGGAAGGTCCCGAGAAATTCAAATTGTCATAACTTTTCCCTCAGAGGTCCGATTCAGGCGCATAATATATCCAGACCCTCGAAATTGAGTAATGGAAGCTCTCGAGAAATTTAAATGGTCATAACTTTTCAATCAGAGGTCCGATTCAGTCGCATAATATATCGAGACGCTCGAAATTGAACAACGGAAGCTCTCGAGAAAATCAAATTGTCATAACCTTTAACCCGGAGGACCGATTCACGCGCATAATATATCTTGACGCTCAAAATTGAACAACGGAAGCTCTCGAGACTTTCAAATGGTCATAACTTTTCACTCGGAGGTCCGATTCACGCGCATAATATATCGACACGCCCGAAATTGAACAATGGAAGCTCTCGAGAAATTCAAATTGTCATAACTTTTCACTCGGAGGTCCGATACAGGCGCATAATATATCGAGACGGCCGAAATTGAACTACGGAAGCTCTCGAGAATTTCAAATGGTCATAACTTTTCACTCAGAGGTCCGACTAGGCGCATAATATATCGAGATGCCCGAAATTGAACTGCGGTAGCTCTCAAGAAATTCAAATGGTCATAACTTTTCACTCAGAGGTCCGACTCAGGTGCATAATATATCCAGACCCTCGAAATTGAGCAATGGAAGCTCTCGAGAAATTCAAATGGTCATAACTTTTCAATCGGAGGTCCGATTCAAGCGAATCACATATAGAGACGCTCGAAATAGAACTACGGAAGCTCTCGAGAAATTCAAATGGTCAAAACTTTTCACTCAGAGGTCCGATTTATGTGCATAATATATCCAGACGCTCAAAATTGAACATCGGAAGCTCTCCAGAAATTCAAATAGTCATAACGTTTCACTCAGAGGTCCGATTTAGGCGCTTAATATATCGAGACGCTCGAAATTGAGCAACGGAAGCTCTCGAGAAATTCAAATGGTCATAACTTTTCACTCGGATGTCCGATTCACGCGCATAATATATCGACACGCCCGAAATTGAACTACGGAAGCTCTCGAGAAAATCAAATGGTCATAACTTTTCAGTCGAAGGTCCGATTCAGGCGCATAACATATCGACACCCCCGAAACTGAACAATGGAAGCTCTCGAGAAATTCAAATTGTCATAACTTTTCACTCAGAGGACCCATTCAGGCGGATAATATATCAAGACGCTCGAAATTGAACAACGGAAGCTCTCGAGAAATTCAAATGGTCATAACTTTTCACTCAGAGGTCCAATTCAGGTGCATAATATATCCAGACCCTCGAAATTGAGCAATGGAAGCTCTCGGGAAATTCAAATGGTCATTACTTTTAAACTGGAGTTCCGATTCAAGCGCATCACATATAGAGACGCTCGGAATTCAACAACGGAAGCTCTCGAGAAATTCAAATGGTCATAACTATTCACTCAGAGGTCCGATTCGTGCGCATAATATATCGAGACGCTCGAAATTGAGCAACGGAAGCTCTCGAGAAATTCAAATGGTGATAACGTTTCACTCAGAGGTCCGATTCAGGCGCATAATATATCCAGACCCTCGAAAATGAGTAATGCAAGCTCTCGAGAAATTCAAATGGTCATAACTTTTCAATCGGAGGTCCGATTCACGCGCATAATATATCGACACGCCCGAAATTGAACAATGGAACCTCTCGAGAAATTCAAATTGTCATAACTTTTCACTCGGAGGTCCGATACAGGCGTATAATATATCGAGACGCCCGAAATTGAACTGCGGAAGCTCTCTAGAAAATCAAATGGTCATAACTTTTCACTCGGAGATCAGATTCAGGCGCATAATATATCCAGACGCTGGAAATTGAACAACGGAAGCTCTCCAGAAATTCAAATGGTCATAACTTTTCACTCAGAGGTCCGATTCAGGCACATAATATATCGAGACGCCCGAAATTGAACTACGGAAGCTCTCGAGAAATTCAAATGGTCAAAACTTTTCACTCAGAGGTCCGATTCAGGTGCATAATATATCCAGACCTTCGGAATTGAACAACGGAAGCTCTCGAGAAATTCAAATGGTCATAACTTTTTACTCAGAGGTCCGATTCATGCGCATAATATATCGAGACGCTCGAAATTGAGCAACGGAAGCTCTCGAGAAATTCAAATGGTCATAACTTTTCACTCAGAGGTCCGATTCAGGCGCATAATATATCCAGACCCTCGGAATTGAGTAATGCAAGCTCTCGAGAAATTCAAATGGTCATTGATTTTGAATCGGAGTTCCGATTCAGGCGCATAATATATCGAGACGCTCAAAATTGAACTACGGAAGCTCTCGAGAAATTGG
>NW_024464706.1:4640-8102 GCF_000004515.6 Glycine max
ACTCGGAGGTCCGATTTAGGTGCATAATATATCGACACGCCCGATATTGAACAATGGAAGCTCTCGAGAAATTCAAATTGTTATGACTTTTCACTCAGAGGTCCGATTCAGGCACATGATATATCGAGACGCTCGAAATTGAGCAACGGAAGCTCTCGAGAAATTCAAATTGTCATAACTTTTCACTCAGAGGTCTAATTCAGGCGCATAATATATCGAGACGCCCGAAATTGAACTACGGAAGCTCTCGAGAAATTCAAATGGTCATAACTTTTCACTCGGAGATCAGATTCAGGCGCATAATATATCGACCCGCCCGAAATTGAACTACGGAAGCTCTCGTGAAAATCAAATGGTCATAACTTTTCACTCGGAGGTCCGATTCAGGCGCATAATATATCGACACGCCCGAAATTGAACTAGGGAAGCTCTCAAGAAAATCAAATGGTCATAACTTTTCACTCGGAGGTCCGATTCAGGCGCATAATATATCGACACCCCGAAATTGAACAATGGAAGCTCTCGAGAAATTCAAATTGTCATAAATTTTCACTCAGAGGACCCATTCAGGCGGATAATATATCAAGACGCTCGAAATTGAACAACAGAAGCTCTCGAGAAATTCAAATGGTCAAAACTTTTCACTCAGTGGTCCAATTCAGGTGCATAATATATCCAGACCCTCGAAATTGAGCAACGGAAGCTCTCGAGAAATTCAAATGGTGATAACTTTTCACTCAAAGGTCCGATTCATGCGCATAATATATCCAGACCCTCGAAAATGAGTAATGCAAGCTCTCGAGAAATTCAAATGGTCATAACTTGTCAATCGGAGGTCAGATTCACGCGCATAATATATCGACACGCCTGAAATTGAACAATGGAACCGCTCGAGAAATTCAAATAGTCATAACTTTTCACTTGGAGGTCCGATACAGGCGCATAATATATCGAGACGCCCGAAATTGAACTACGGAAGCTCTCGAGAAAATTCAAATGGTCATTACTTTTAAACTGGAGTTCCGATTCAAACGCATCACATATAGAGATACTTGCAATTAAACAACGGAAGCTCTCGAGAAATTCAAATGGTCATAACTTTTCACTCAGAGGTCCGATTCGTGCGCATAATATATCGAGTCCCTCGAAATTGAGCAACGGAAGCTCTCGAGAAATTCAAATGGTGATAACTTTTCACTCAAAGGTCCGATTCAGGCGCATAATATATCCAGACCCTCGAAAATGAGTAATGCAAGCTCTCGAGAAATTCAAATGGTCATAACTTGTCAATCGGAGGTCAGATTCACGCGCATAATATATCGACACGCCTGAAATTGAACAATGGAACCGCTCGAGAAATTCAAATAGTCATAACTTTTCACTTGGAGGTCCGATACAGGCGCATAATATATCGAGACGCCCGAAATTGAACTACGGAAGCTCTCGAGAAATTCAAATGACCATAACTTTTCACTCGGAGATCAGATTCAGGCGCATAATATATCCAGACGCTGGAAATTGAGCAACGGAAGCTCTCCAGAAATTCAAATGGTCATAACTTTTCACTCAGAGGTCCGATTCAGGCGCATAATATATCGAGACGCCCGAAATTGAACTACGGAAGCTCTCGAAATTGAGCAATGGAAGCTCTCGGGAAATTCAAATGGTCATTACTTTTAAACTGGAGTTCCGATTCAAGCGCATCACATATAGAGATACTTGCAATTAAACAACGAAAGCTCTCGAGAAATTCAAATGGTCATAAATTTTCACTCAGAGGTCCGATTCGTGCGCATAATATATCGAGTCCCTCGAAATTGAGCAACGGAAGCTCTCGAGAAATTCAAATGGTGATAACTTTTCACTCAAAGGTCCGATTCAGGCGCATAATATATCCAGACCCTCGAAAATGTGTAATGCAAGCTCTCGAGAAATTCAAATGGTCATAACTTGTCAATCGGAGGTCAGATTCACGCGCATAATATATCGACACGCCTGAAATTGAACAATGGAACCGCTCGAGAAATTCAAATAGTCATAACTTTTCACTTGAGCTCCGATACAGGCGCATAATATATCGAGACGCCCGAAATTGAACTACGGAAGCTCTCGAGAAATTCAAATGACCATAACTTTTCACTCGGAGATCAGATTCAGGCGCATAATATATCCAGACGCTGGAAATTGAGTAACGGAAGCTCTCCAGAAATTCAAATGGTCATAACTTTTCACTCAGAGGTCCGATTCAGGCGCATAATATATCGAGACGCCCCAAATTGAACTACGGAAGCTCTCGAGAAATTAAAATGGTCAAAACGTTTCACTCAGAGGTCCGATTCAGGTGCATAATATATCCAGACCCTCGAAATTGAGCAATGGAAACTCTCGAGAAATTCAAATGCTCATTACTTTTCAATCGGAGGTCCGATTCAAGCGCATCACATATAGAGACGGTCGGAATTGAACAACGGAAGCTCTCGAGAAATTCAAATGGTCATAACTTTTTACTCAGAGGTCCGATTCATGCGCATAATATATCGAGACGCTCGAAATTGAGCAACGGAAGCTCTCGAGAAATTCAAATGGTCATAACTTTTCACTCAGAGGTCCGATTCAGGCGCATAATATATCCAGACCCTCGAAATTGAGTAATGCAAGCTCTCGAGAAATTCAAATGGTCATTGCATTTCAATCGGAGTTCCGATTCAGGCGCATAATATATCGAGACGCTCTAAATTAAACAACGGAAGCTGTCGAGAAATTCAAATTTTAATAACTTTCCCCTCGGAGGATCGATTCACGCGCACAATATATCGAGACGCTCAAAATTGAACTACGGAAGCTCTCAAGAAAATCAAATGGTCATAACTTTTCACTCGGAGGTCCGATTCAGGCCCATAATATATCGAGACGCTCGAAATTGAGTAATGCAAGCTCTCGAGAAATTTAAATTTTAACAACTTTCCCCTCGGAGGATCGATTCACGCGCATAATATATCGAGACGCTCGAAATTGAACAACGGAAGCTCTCAAGAAATTCAAATGGTCATAACTTTTCACTCAGAGGTCCGATTCAGGCGCATAATATATAGAGATGCTCGAAATTGAACTACGGAAGCTCTCGAGAAATTTAAATGGTCATAACTTTTCACTCGGAGGTCCGATTCAGGTGCATAATATATCGACACGCCCGAAATTGAACAATGGAAGCTCTCGAGAAATTCAAATTGTCATAAGGTTTTACTCAGAGGTCCGATTCAGGCACATAATATATCGAGACGCCCGAAATTGAACAACGGAAGCTCTCGAGAAATTCAAATTGTCATAACTTTTCACTCAGAGGTCTGATTCAGGCGCATAATATATCGAGACGCCCGAAATTGACTACGGAAGCTCTCGAGAAATTGAAATGGTCATAACTTTTCACATCGGAGATCAGATTCAGGCGGATAATATATCCAA
>NW_024464706.1:8202-9091 GCF_000004515.6 Glycine max
GAAATTGAACTACGGAAGCTCTCGAGAAATCGAAATGGTCATAACTTTTCAACTCGGAGATCAGATTCAGGCGCATAATATATCGACACGCCCGAAATTGAACTACGGAAGCTCTCGAGAAAATCAAATGGTCATAACTTTTCACTCGGAGGTCCGATTCAGGCGCATAATATATCGACACGCCCGAAATTGAACTACGGAAGCTCTCGAGAAAATCAAATGGTCATAACTTTTCACTCGGAGGTCCGATTCAGGCGCATAACATATCGACACGCCCGAAATTGAACAATGGAAGCTCTCGAGAAATTCAAATGGTCATAACTTTTCACTCAGAGGTCCGATTCAGGCGCATAATATATCGAGACGCCCGAAATTGAACAACGGAAGCTCTCGAGAAATTCAAATGGTCATAACGTTTCACTCGGAGGTCCGATTCAGGCGCATAATATATAGAGACGCTCGAAATTGAACTACGGAAGCTCTCGAGAAATTCAAATGGTCATAACTTTTCACTCGGAGGTCCGATTCAGGCGCATAATATATCGACAAGCCCGAAATTGAACAATGGAAGCTCTCGAGAAATTCAAATGGTCATAACTTTTCACTCAGAGGTCTGATTCAGGCGCATAATATATCGACACCCCCGAAATTGAACAATGGAAGCTCTCGAGAAATTCAAATTGTCATAACTTTTCACTCAGAGGTCCGATTAAGGCGCATAATATATCCAGACCCTCGAAATTGAGCAATGCAAGCTCTCGAGAAATTCAAATGGTCATTGCTATTCAATCGGAGTTCCGATTCAGGCGCATAATAGATCGACACGCTCGAAATTGAACAACAGAAGCTCTCGAGAATTCAAATCGCTTGGTTTGCTGGCGTGTAACCC
>NW_024464706.1:12179-16442 GCF_000004515.6 Glycine max
TGGAGTTGGTTCCAATAGTTTCTCTCTCGAGAAATTCAAATGGTCAAAACGTTTCACTCAGAGGTCTGATTTAGGCGCATAATATATCGAGACACTCGAAATTGAGCAACGGAAGCTTTCGAGAAATTCAAATGGTCATAACTTTTCACTCGGAGATCAGATTCAGGCGGATAATATATCCAGACGCTAGAAATTGAACTACGGAAGCTCTCGAGAAATTCAAATGGTCATAACTTTTCACTCGAAGATCAGATTCAGGCGGATAATATATCCAGACGCTAGAAATTGAACTACGGAAGCTATCGAGAAATTCAACTGGTCATAAATTTTCACTCGGAGATCAAATTCAGGTGGATAATAAATCCATACGCTCGGAATTGAACATCGGAAGCTCTCTAGAAATTGAAATAGTCATAACTTTTCACTCAGAGGTCCGATTCAGGCGCATCACATATAGACACGCTCGAAATTGAGCGATGGAAGCTCTCGAGAAATTCAAATTGTCATAACTTTTCACTCAGAGGTCCGATTCAGGCACATAATATATCGCGACGCTCGAAATTGAGCAACGAAAGCTCTCGAGAAATTCAAAATGTCATAAATTTTCACTCGGAGGTCCGATTCAGGCGCATAATATATCGAGACGCTCGAAATTGAACTACGGAAGCTCTCGAGAAATTTAAGTGGTCATAACTTTTCACTCGGATGTCCGATTCAGGCGCATAATATATCGACACGCCCGAAATTGAAAAACGGAAGATCTCGAGAAATTCAAATCGTCATAACGTTTAACACGGAGGACCGATTCATGTGCATAATATATCTAGATGCTCAAAATTTAACAATGGAAGTTCTCGAGAATTTCAAATGGTCATAACTTTTCACTCGGAGGTCCGATTCACGCGCATAATATATCGACACGCACGAAATTGAACAATGGAAGCTCTCGATAAATTCAAATTGTCATAACTTTTCACTCGGAGGTCCGATACAGGCGCATAATATATTGAGACGCCCGAAATTGAACTACGGAAGCTCTCGAGAAATTCAAATGGTCATAACTTTTCACTCGGAGATCAGATTCAGGCGCATAATATATCCAGACCCTCGAAAATGAGTAACGGAAGCTCTCGAGAAATTTAAATGGTCATAACTTTTCACTCGGAGGTCCGATTCAGGCACATAATATATCGCGACGCTCGAAATTGAGCAACGAAAGCTCTCGAGAAATTCAAATTGTCATAATTTTTCCCTCAGAGGTCCGATTCAGGCGCATAATATATCCAGACCCTCGAAAATGAGTAACGGAAGCTCTCAAGAAATTTAAATGGTCATAACTTTTCAATCGGAGGTCCGATTCAGACTCATAATATATCGAGACGCTCGAAATTGAACAACGGAAGCTCTCGAGAAATTCAAATTGTCATAACGTTTAACACGGAGGACCGATTCACGCGCATAATATATCTAGACGCTAAAAATTGAACAACAGAAGCTCTCGAGAAATTCAAATGGTCATAACTTTTCACTCGGAGGTCCGATTCAGGTGCATAATATATCGGGACGCTCGAAATTGAACTACGGAAGCTCTCGAGAAATTTAAACGGTCATAACTTTTCACTCGGAGGTCCGATTCAGGCGCATAATTTATCGACACGCCCGAAATTGAACAATGGAAGCTCTCGAGAAATTCAAATTGTCATAACTTTTCCCTCAGAGGTCCGATTCAGGTGCATAATATATCCAGACCCTCGAACTTGAGCAATGGAAGCTCTCGAGAAATTCAAATGGTCATAACTTTTCACTTGGAGGTCCGATTCAGGCGCATAATATATCGAGACGCTCGAAATTGAACTACGGAAGCTCTCGAGAAATTCAAATGGTCATAACTTTTCACTCGGAGGTCCGATTCAGGCGCATAATATATCGAGACGCCCGAAATTGAACAACGGAAGATCTCGAGAAATTCAAATGGTCATAACTTTTAACACGGAGGACCGATTCAGGCGCATAATATATCTAGATGCTCAAAATTGAACAATGGAAGCTCTCGAGAATTTCAAATGGTCATAACTTTTCACTCGGAGGTCCGATTCATGCGCATAATATATCGAGACGCTCGAAATTGAGCAACGGAAGCTCTCGAGAAATTCAAATGGTCATAACTTTTCACTCAGAGGTCCGATTCAGGCGCATAATATATCCAGACGCTCGGAAATTGAGCAATGCAAGCTCTCGAGAAATTCAAATGGTCATAGATTTTGAATCGGAGATCCGATTCAGGCGCATAATATATCGAGACGCTCAAAATTGAACTACGGAAGCTCTCGAGAAATTTAAATGGTCATAACGGTTCACTCGGAGGTCCGATTTAGGTGCATAATATATCGACACGCCCGATATTGAACAATGGAAGCTCTCGAGAAATTCAAATTGTTATGACTTTTCACTCAGAGGTCCGATTCAGGCACATGATATATCGAGACGCTCGAAATTGAGCAACGGAAGCTCTCGAGAAATTCAAATTGTCATAACTTTTCACTCAGAGGTCTAATTCAGGCGCATAATATATCGAGACGCCCGAAATTGAACTACGGAAGCTCTCGAGAAATTCAAATGGTCATAACTTTTCACTCGGAGATCAGATTCAGGCGCATAATATATCGACCCGCCCGAAATTGAACTACGGAAGCTCTCGTGAAAATCAAATGGTCATAACTTTTCACTCGGAGGTCCGATTCAAGCGCATAATATATCGACACGCCCGAAATTGAACTAGGGAAGCTCTCAAGAAAATCAAATGGTCAAAACTTTTCACTCGGAGGTCCGATTCAGGCGCATAATATATCGACACCCCGAAATTGAACAATGGAAGCTCTCGAGAAATTCAAATTGTCATAAATTTTCACTCAGAGGACCCATTCAGGCAGATAATATATCAAGACGCTCGAAATTGAACAACAGAAGCTCTCGAGAAATTCAAATGGTCAAAACTTTTCACTCAGAGGTCCGATTCAGGTGCATAATATATCTAGACCCTCGAAATTGAGCAATGGATGCTATCGAGAAATTCAAATGGTCATTAGTTTTCAATCGAAGGTTCGATTCAAGCGCATCACATATAGAGACGCTCGGAATTGAACAAAGGAAGCTCTCGAAAAATTCAAATGGTCATAACTTTTCACTCATAGGTCCGATTTAGGCGCATAATATATCGAGACACTCGAAATTGAGCAATGGAAGCTTTCGAGAAATTCAAATGGTCATAACTTATCACTTGGAGATCAGATTCAGGCGTATAATATATCCAGACGCTAGAAATTGAACTACGGAAGCTCTCGAGAAATTCAAATGGTCATAACATTTCACTCAGAGATCAAATTCAGGCGGATAATATATCCAGACGCTCGAAATTGAACATCGGAAGCTCTCTAGAAATTCAAATAGTCATAACTTTTCACTCAAAGGTCCAATTTAGGCGCATAATATATCCAGACCCTCGAAATTGAGTAATGGAAGCTCTCGAGAAATTCAAATGGTCATTAATTTTCAATCGGAGGTCCGATTCAAGCGCATCACATATAGACACGGTCGAAATTGAGCAATGGAAGCTCTCGAGAAATTCAAATTGTCATAATTTTTTCCTCAGAGGTCCGATTCAGGCGCATAATATATCCAGACCCTCGAAATTGAGTAATGGAAGGTCTCGAGAAATTTAAATGGTCATAACTTTTCAATCGGAGGTCAGATTCAGGCGCATAATATATCGAGACGCTCGAAATTGAACAACGGAAGCTCTCGAGAAATTCAAATTGTCATAACATTTAACACGGAGGACCGATTCACGCGCATAATATATCTAGACGCTCAAAATTGAACAACGGAAGCTCTCGAGAAATTCAAATGGTCATAACTTTTCACTCGGAGGTCCGATTCAGGCGCATAATATATCGAGACGCTCGAAATTGAACTACGGAAGCTCTCGAGAAATTTAAACGGTCATAACTTTTCACTCGGAGGTCCGATTCAGGCGCAAAATATATCGACACGCCCGAAATTGAACAATGGAAGCTCTCAAGAAATTCAAATTGTCATAACTTTTCACTCAGAGGTCCGATTCAGGCACATAATATATCGAGACGCTCTAAATTGAGCAACGGAAGCTCTCGAGATATTCAAATAGTCATAACTTTTCACTCAGAGGTCCGATTCAGGCGCATAATATATCGGGGATTTCACGAATTTAGGCACTGCGCTAGACGG
>NW_024464706.1:34978-36702 GCF_000004515.6 Glycine max
GACCCTCGAAATTGAGCAATGGAAGCTCTCAGGAAATTCAAATTGGTCATTACTTTTCAATCGGAGGTCCGATTCAAGCGCATCACTTATAGAGACGCTCGGAATTGAACAACGGAAGCTCTCGAGAAATTCAAATGGTCATAACTTTTCACTCAGAGGTCCGATTCAGGCGCATAATATATCGAGACGCTCGAAATTGAGCAACGGAAGCTCTCGAGAAATTCAAATGGTCATAACTTTTCACTCAGAGGTCCGATTCACGCGCATAATATTTCTAGACCCTCGAAATTGAGTAATGCAAGCTCTCGAGAAATTCAAATGGTCATTGCTTTTCAATCGGAGGTCCGATTCAGGCGCATAATATATCGAGACGCTCGAAATTGAACAACGGAAGATCTCGAGAAATTCAAATTTTAGTAACTTTCCCCTCGGAGGATCGATTCACGCGCATAATATATCGAGACGCTCAAAATTGAACAACGGAAGCTCTCGAGAAATTCAAATGGTCATAACTTTTCACTCGGAGGTCCGATTCAGGCGCATAATATATCGAGACGCTCGAAATTGAGCAACGGAAGCTCTCGAGAAATTCAAATGGTCATAACTTTTCACTCAGAGGTCTGATTCAGGCGCATAATATATCCAGACCCTCGAAATTGAGTAATGCAAGCTCTCGAGAAATTCAAATGGTCATAACTTTTCACTCAGAGGTCCGATTCAGGCGCATAATATTTCCAGACCCTTGAAATTGAGTAATGCAAGCTCTCGAGAAATTCAAATGGTCATTGCTTTTCAATCGAAGCTCCGATTCAGGCGCATAATATATCGACACCCCCGAAATTGAACAATGGAAGCTCTCGAGGAATTCAAATGCTCATAACTTTTCACTCGGAGATCAGATTCAGGCGGATAATATATCCAAACGCTAGAAATTGAACTACGGAAGCTCTCGAGAAATTCAAATGGTCATAACTTTTCACTCGGAGATCAGACTCAGGCGCATAATATATCGACACGCCCGAAATTGAACTACGGAAGCTCTCGAGAAAATCAAATGGTCATAACTTTTCACTCGAAGGTCCGATTCAGGCGCATAATATATCGACACGCCCCGAAATTGAACTACGGAAGCTCTAGAGAAAATCAAATGGTCATAACTTTTCACTCGGAGGTCCGATTCAGGCGCATAATATATCGACACCCCCGAAATTGAACAATGGAAGCTCTCGAGAAATTCAAATTGTCATAATTTTTCACTTAGAGGACCCATTCAGGCGGATAATATATCAAGACGCTCGAAATTGAACAACGGAAGCTCTCGAGAAATTCAAATGGTCAAAACCTTTCACTCAGAAGTCCAATTCAGGTGCATAATATATCCAGACCCTCGAAATTGAGCAATGGAAGCTCTCGGTAAATTCAAATTGTCATTACTTTTCAATCGGAGGTCCGATTCAAGCGCATCACATATAGAGACGCTCGGAATTGAACAACGGAAGCTCTCGAGAAATTCAAATGGTCATAACTTTTCACTCAGAGGTCCGATTCAGGAGCATAATATATCGAGACGCTCGAAATTGAGCAACGGAAGCTCTCGAGAAATTCAAATGGTCATAACTTTTCACCCAGAGGTCCGATTCACGCGCATAATATATCCAGACCCTCGAAATTGAGTAATGCAAGCTCTCGAGAAATTCAAATGGTCATTGCTTTTCAATCAGAGG
>NW_024464706.1:36802-37725 GCF_000004515.6 Glycine max
CGGAGGTCCGATTCAGGCGCATAATATATCGACACCCCCGAAATTGAACAATGGCAAGCATCTCGAGAAATTCAAATCGTCATAACTTTTCACTCGGAGGTCCGATTCAGGCGCATAATATATCGACACCCCCCGAAATTGAACAATGGAAGCTCTCGAGAAATTCAAAATTGTCATACTTTTCACTCAGAGGACCCATTCAGGCGGATAATATATCAAGACGCTCGAAATTGAACAACGGAAGCTCTCGAGAAATTCAAATGGTCATTACTTTTCAACTGGAGTTCCGATTCAAGCGCATCACATATAGAGACGCTCGGAATTGAACAACGGAAGCTCTCGAGAAATTCAAATGGTCATTGCTTTTCAATCGGAGGTCCGATTCACGCGCATAATATATTGAGACGCTCGAAATATAGCAACGGAAGCTGTCGAGAAATTCAAATGGTGATAACTTTTCACTCGGAGATCAGATTCAGGCGCATAATATATCCAGACGCTGGAAATTGTACAACGGAAGCTCTCCAGAAAGTCAAATGGTCATAACTTTTCACTCAAAGGTCCGATTCAGGCGCATAATATATCGAGACGCCTGAAATTGAACTACGGAAGCTCTCGAGAAATTCAAATGGTCATAACTTTTCACTCAGAGGTACGATTCAGGTGCATAATATATCGACACGCCCGAAATTGAACTACGGAAGCTCTCGAGAAAATCAAATGGTCATAACTTTTCACTCAGAGGTCCGATTCCGGCGCATAATATATTGACACCCCCAAAATTGAACAATGGAAGCTCTCTAGAAATTCAAATTGTCATAACTTTTCACTCAGAGGACCCATTCAGGCGGATAATATATCAAGACGCTCGAAATTGAACAACGGAAGCTCTCGAGAAATTCAAATGTTCAAAACGCTTCTCT
>NW_024464706.1:37825-38881 GCF_000004515.6 Glycine max
CATTACTTTTCAATCGGAGGTCCGATTCAGGCGCATAATAGATCGAGACGCTCGAAATTGAACAACGGAAGCTCTCGAGAAATTCAAATGGTCATAACTTTTCACTCGGAGGTCCGATTCAGGCGCATAATATATCGAGACGCTCGAAATTGATCTACGGAAGCTCTCGAGAAATTTAAATGGTCATAACTTTTAACTCGGAGGTCCGACTCAGGTTCATAATATATCGACACGCCCGAAATTGAACAATGGAAGCTCTCCAGAAATTCAAATTGTCATAACTTTTCAATCAGAGGTCCGATTTAGGCGCATAATATATCGAGACGCTCAAAATTGAACAACGGAAGCTCTCGAGAAATTCAAATTTTAATAACTTTCCCCTCGGAGGATCGATTCACGCGCATCATATATCGACACGCTCAAAATTGAACAACGGCAGCTCTCGAGAAATTCAAATGGTCATAACTTTTCACTCGGAGGTCCGATTCAGGCGCATAATATATCGAGACGCTCGAAATTGAGCAACGGAAGCTCTCGAGAAATTCAAATGGTCATAACTTTTCACTCGGAGGTCCGATTTAGGCGCATAATATATCGAGACGCTCGAAATTGAATTACGGAAGCTCTCGGGAAATTCAAATTGTCATAACTTTTCACTCAGAGGACCCATTCAGGCGGATAATATATCAAGACGCTCGAAATTGAACAACGGAAGCTCTCAAGAAATTCAAATGGTCATTACTTTTCAACTGGAGTTTCGATTCAAGCGCATCACATATAGAGACGCTCGTAATTGAACAACGGAAGCTCTCGAGAAATTCAAATGGTCATTGCTTTTCAATCGGAGGTCCGATTCACGCGCATAATATATTGAGACGCTCGAAATATAGCAACGGAAGCTGTCGAGAAATTCAAATGGTGATAACTTTTCACTCAGAGGTCCGATTCGGGCGCATAATATCTCGAGACGCCAGAAATTGAACTACGGAAGCTCTCGAGAAATTTAAATGGTCATAACTTTTCACTCGGAGATCAGATTCAGGCGCATAATATATC
>NW_024464706.1:40092-41206 GCF_000004515.6 Glycine max
GAGCAACGGAAGCTCTCGAGAAATTCAAATGGTCATAACTTTTCACTCAGAGGTCCGATTCAGGCGCATAATATAACCAGACCCTCGAAATTGAGTAATGCAAGCTCTCGAGAAATTCAAATGGTCATAACTTTTCACTCGGAGGTCCGATTCAGGCGCATAATATATCGAGACGCGCGAAATTGAACAATGGAAGCTCTCGGGAAATTCAAATTGTCATAACTTTTCACTCAGAGGACCCATTCAGGCGGATAATATATCAAGACGCTCGAAATTGAACAACGTAAGCTCTCGAGAAATTCAAAATGGTCAAAACTTTTCACTCAGAGGTCCAATTCAGGTGCATAATATATTCAGACCCTCGAAATTGAGCAATGGAAGCTCTCGGGAAATTCAAATGGTCATTACTTTTCAATCGGAGGTCCGATTCAAGCGCATCACATATAGAGACGCTCGGAATTGAACAACGGAAGCTCTCGTGAAGTTCAAATAGTCATAACTTTTCACTTAGAGGTCCGATTCGTGCGCATAATATATCGAGACGCTCGAAATTGAGCAACGGAAGCTCTCGAGAAATTCAAATGGTCATAACTTTTCACTCAGAGGTCCGATTCAGGCGCATAATATTTCCAGACCCTTGAAATTGAGCAATGCAAGCGCTCGAGAAATTCAAATGGTCATTGCTTTTCAATCGGAGCTCCGATTCAGGCGCATAATATATCGAGACGCTCGAAATTGAACAACGGAAGCTCTCGGGAAATTCAAATGGTCATAACTTTTCACTCAGAGGTCCGATTCAGGCGCATAATATATCCAGACCCTCGAAATTGAGTAATGCAAGCTCTCGAGAAATTCAAATGGTCATTGCTTTTCACTCAGAGGCCCAATTCAGGCGCATAATATATCGACACGCCCGAAATTGAAACTACGGAAGCTCTCGAGAAATATCAAATGGTCATAACTTTTAACTCGGAGGTCCGATTCAGGCGCATAATATATCGACACGCCTCGAAATTGAACAATGCAAGCTCTTCGAGAAATTCAAATTGTCATAACTTTTCACTCGGAGGTCCGATTCAGCGCATTATATATAGACACCCCCAAAATTGAACAA
>NW_024464706.1:41306-42422 GCF_000004515.6 Glycine max
CTCAGAGGTCCCATTCAGGCGGATAATATATCAAGACGCTCGAAATTGAACAACGGAAGCTCTCGAGAAATTCAAATGTTCAAAACGCTTCTCTCAGAGGTTCAATTCAGGTGCATAATTTATCCAGACCCTCGAAATTGAGCAATGGAAGCTCTCGGGAAATTCAAATGATCATTACTTTTCAATCGGAGGTCCGATTCAAGCGCATCACTTATAGAGACGCTCGGAAATGAACAACGGAACCTCTCGAGAAATTCAAATGGTCATAACTTTTCACTCAGAGGTCCGATTCAGGCGCATAATATATCGAGACGCTCGAAATTGAGCAACGGAAGCTCTCGAGAAATTCAAATGGTCATAACTTTTCACTCAGAGGTCCGATTCAGGCGCATAATATATCCAGACCCTCGAAATGGAGTAATGGAAGCTCTCGAGAAATTCAAATGGTCATAACTTTTCAATCAGAGGTCCGATTCATGCGCATAATATATCGAGACGCTCGAAATTGAACAACGGAAGCTCTCAAGAAATTCAAATTTTAATAACTTTCCCCTCGGAGGATCGATTCACGCGCATAATATATCGAGACGCTTAAAATTGAACAACGGAAGCTCTCGAGAAATTCAAATGGTCATAACTTTTCACTCGGAGGTCCGATTCAGGCGCATAATATATCGAGGCGCTCGAAATTGAACTACGGAAGCTCTCGAGAAATTTAAATGGTCATAACTTTTCACTCGGAGGTCCGATTCAGGTGCATAATATATCGACAAGCCCGAAATTGAACAATGGAAGCTCTCGAGAAATTCAAATTGTCATAACTTTTCACTCAGAGGTCCGATTCAGGCACATAATATATCGAGACGCTCGAAATTGAGCAACGGAAGCTCTCGAGAAATTCAAATTGTCATAACTTTTCACTCAGAGGTCTGATTTAGGCGCATAATATATCGGAACCCCCGAAATTGAACTACGGAAGCTCTCGAGAAATTCAAATTGTCATAACTTTTCACTCAGAGGTCTGCTTCAGGCGCATAATATATCGACACGCCCGAAATTGAACTACGGAAGCTCTCGAGAAGTAATTCCCGTTCTGCTCAATTTCTGTTCCGATTC
>NW_024464706.1:42573-43420 GCF_000004515.6 Glycine max
TTGTCATAACTTTTCACTCAGAGGGCCCATTCAGGCGGATAATATATCAAGCCGCTCGAAATGAACAATGGAAGCTCTTCGAGAAATTCAAATGGTCATACTTTCCAATCGGAGGTCCGATTTCAAGCGCATCACATATAGAGACACTCGGAATTGAACAACGGAAGCTCTCGAGAAATTCAAATGGTCATAACTTTTCACTCAGAGGTCCGATTCAGACGCATAATATATCGAGACGCTCGAAATTGAGCAACGGAAGCTCTCGAGAAATTCAAATGGTCATAACTTTTCACTCAGAGGTCCGATTCACGCGCATAATATTTCCAGACCCTCGAAATTGAGTAATGCAAGCTCTCGAGAAATTCAAATGGTCATTGCTTTTCAATCGGAGGTCCGATTCAGGCGCATAATATATCGAGCCGCTCGAAATTGAACAACGGAAGCTCTCGAGAAATTCAAATTTTAATAACTTTCCCCTCGGAGGATCGATTCACGCGCATAATATATCGAGACGCTCAAACTTGAACAACGGAAGCTCTCGAGAAATTCAAATGGTCATAACTTTTCACTCGGAGGTCCGATTCAGGCGCATAATATATCGAGACGCTCGAAATTGAGCAACGGAAGCTCTCGAGAAATTCAAATGGTCATAACTTTTCACTCAGAGGTCTGATTCAGGCGCATAATATATCCAGACCCTCGAAATTGAGTAATGCAAGCTCTCGAGAAATTCAAATGGTCATAACTTTTCACTCAGAGGTCCGATTCAGGCGCATAATATTTCCAGACCCTTGAAATTGAGTAATGCAAGCTCTCGAGAAATTCAAATGGTCATAACTTTTCACTC
>NW_024464706.1:43690-45333 GCF_000004515.6 Glycine max
ACTCAGAGGTCCGATTAAGGCGCATAATATATCCAGACCCTCGAACTTGAGCAATGCAAGCTCTCGAGAAATTCAAATGGTCATTGCTATTCAATCGGAGTTCCGATTCAGGCGCATAATAGATCGACACGCTCGAAATTGAACAACGGAAGCTCTCGAGAAATTCAAATTGTCATAACTTTTCACTCAGAGGTCTGATTCAGGCGCATAATATATCGACACCCACGAAATTGAACAATGGAAGCTCTCGAGAAATTCAAATTGTCATAACTTTTCACTCAGAGGTCCGATTCAGGCGGATAATATATCGAGACGCCCGAAAATGAACAACGGAAGCTCAAGAGTAATTCAAATGGTCAAAACTTTTCACTCAGAGGTCCAATTCATGTGCATAATAAATCCAGACCCTCGAAATTGAGCAATGGAAGCTCTCGGGAAATTCAAATGGTCATTACTTTTCAATCGGAGGTCCGATTCAAGCGCATCACATATAGAGACGCTAGGAATTGAACAACGGAAGCTCTCGAGAAATTCAAATGGTCATAACTTTTCACTCAGAGGTCCGATTCGTGCGCATAATATATCGAGACGCTCGAAATTGAGCAACGGAAGCTCTTGAGAAATTTAAATGGTCATAACTTTTCACTCGGAGGTCCGATTCAGGTTCATAATATATCGACACGCCCTAAATTGGAGAATGAAAGCTCTCGAGAAATTCAAATTGTCATAATTTTTCACTCAGAGGTCCGATTCAGGCGCATAATATATCGAGACCCTCGAAATTGAGCAATGCAAGCTCTCGAGAAATTCAAATGGTCATTGCTATTCAATCGGAGTTCCGATTCAGGCGCATAATAGATCGAGACGCTTGAAATTGAACAACGGAAGCTCTCGAGAAATTCAAATAGTCATAACTTTTCACTCGGAGGTCCGATTCAGGCGCATAATATATCGAGACGCTCGAAATTGAACTACGGAAGCTCTCGAGAAATTTAAATGCTCATAACTTTTCACTCGGAGGTCCGATTCAGGTTCATAATATATCGACACGCCCTAAATTGGAGAATGAAAGCTCTCGAGAAATTCAAATTGTCATAATTTTTCACTCAGAGGTCCGATTCAGGCGCATAATATATCGAGAAGCTCGAAATTGAGCAACGGAAGCTCTCGAGAAATTCAAATTGTCATAACTTTTCACTCGGAGGTCTGATTCAGGCGCATAATATATCGAGACGCCCAAAATTGAACTACGAAAGCTGTCGAGAAATTCAAATGGTCATAACTTTTCACTCGGAGATCAGATTCAGGCGGATAATATATCCAAACGCTAGAAATTGAACTACGGAAGCTCTCGAGAAATTCAAATGGTCATAACTTTTCACTCGGAGATCAGATTCAGGCGCATAATATATCGACACGCCCGGAATTGAACTACAGAAGCTCTCGAGAAAATCAAATGGTCATAACTTTTCACTCGGAGGTCCGATTCAGGCGCATAATATATCGACACCCCCGAAATTGACCAATGGAAGCTCTCGAGAAATTTCAAATTGTCATACTTTTCACTCAGAGGACCCGATTCCGGCGGATAATATATCGAAGACGCTCGAAATGAACAACGGAAGCTCTCGAGAAATTCAAAT
>NW_024464706.1:45550-47609 GCF_000004515.6 Glycine max
GCGCATAATATATCGAGACGCTCGAAATTGAACAACGGAAGCTCTCGAGAAATTCAAATTTTAATAACTTTCCCTTCAGAGGATCGATTCACGCGCATAATATATCGAGACGCTCGAAATTGAGCAACGGAAGCTGTCGAGAAATTCAAATGGTCATAACTTTTCACTCAGAGGTCCGATTCACGCGCATAATATTTCCAGACCCTCGAAATTGAGAAACGCAAGCTCTCGAGAAATTCAAATGGTCATTGCTTTTCAATCGGAGCTCCGATTCAGGCGCATAATATATCGAGACGCTCGAAATTGAACAACGGAAGCTCTCGAGAAATTCAAATTTTAATAACTTTCCCTTCACAGGATCGATTCACGCGCATAATATATCGAGACGCTCAAAATTGAACAACGGAAGCTCTCGAGAAATTCAAATGGTCATAACTTTTCACTCGGAGGTCCGATTCAGGCGCATAATATATCGAGACGCTCGAAATTGAGCAACGGAAGCTCTCGAGAAATTCAAATGGTCATAACTTTTCACTCAGAGGTCCGATTCAGGCGCATAATATATCCAGACCCTCGAAATTGAGTAATGCAAGCTCTCGAGAAATTCAAATGGTCATTGCTTTTCACTCGGAGGTCCAATTCAGGCGCATAATATATCGACACGCCCGAAATTGAACTACGGAAGCTCTCGAGAAAATCAAATGGTCATAACTTTTCACTCGGAGGTCCGATTCAGGCGCATAATATATCGAGACGCTCGAAATTGAGCAATGGAAGCTGTCGAGAAATTCAAATGGTGATAACTTTTCACTCAGAGGTCCGATTCAGGCGCATAATATATCCAGACCCTCGAAAATAAGTAATGCAAGCTCTCGAGAAATTCAAATGGTCATAACTTTTCAATCGGAGGTCCGATTCACGCGCATAATATATCGACACGCCCGAAATTGAACAATGGAACCTCTCGAGAAATTCAAATTGTCATAACTTTTCACTCGGAGATCAGATTCAGGCGCCTTATATATCCAGATGCTGGAAATTGAACAACGGAAGCTCTCCAGAAATACAAATGGTCATAACTTTTCACTCAAAGGTACGATTCAGGCGCATAATATATCGAGACGCCCGAAATTGAACTACGGAAGCTCTCGAGAAATTCAAATGGTCATAACTTTTCACTCGAAGATCAGATTCAGGCGCATAATATATCCAGACGCTGGAAATTGAACAACGGAAGCTCTCCAGAAATTCAAATGGTCATAACTTTTCACTCAAAGGTCCGATTCAGGCGCATAATATATCGATACACCCGAAATTGAACTACGGAAGCTCTCGAGAAAATCAAATGGTCATAACTTTTCACTCAGAGGTCCGATTCAGGTGCATAATATATCGACACGCCCGAAATTGAACTACGGAAGCTCTCGAGAAAATCAAATGGTCATAACTTTTCACTCGGAGGTCCAATTCAGGTGCATAATATATTCAGACCCTCGAAATTGAGCAATGGAAGCTCTCGGGAAATTCAAATGGTCATTACTTTTCAATCGGAGGTCCGATTCAAGCGCATCACATATAGAGACGCTCGGAATTGAACAACGAAAGCTCTCGAGAAGTTCAAATAGTCATAACTTTTCACACAGAGGTCCGATTCGTGCGCATAATATATCGAGACGCTCGAAATTGAGCAACGGAAGCTCTCGAGAAATTCAAATGGTCATAACTTTTCACTCAGAGGTCCGATTCAGACGCATAATATATCGAGACGCTCGAAATTGAGTAACGGAAGCTGTCGAGAAATTCAAATGGTCATAACTTTTCACTCAGAGGTCCGATTCAGGTGCATAATATATCGACACGCCCGAAATTGAACTACGGAAGCTCTCGAGAAAATCAAATGGTCATAACTTTTCACTCGGAGGTCCAATTCAGGCGCATAATATATCGAGACGCTCGAAATTGAGCAATGGAAGCTGTCGAGAAATTCAAATGGTGATAACTTTTCACTCAGAGGTCCGATTCAGGCGCATAATATATCCAGACCCTCGAAAATAAGTAA
>NW_024464706.1:47802-54191 GCF_000004515.6 Glycine max
TCTAGAAATTCAAATGGTCATTGCTTTTCAATCGGAGTTCCGATTCAGGCGCATAATACATCGAGACGCTCGAAATTGAACAACGGAAGATCTCGAGAAATTCAAATAGTCATAAATTTTCACTCAGAGGTCCGATTCAGTCGCATAATATATCGACACCCCTGAAATTGAACAATGGAAGCTCTCGAGAAATTCAAATAGTCATAACTTTTCACTCAGAGGTCCGATTCAGGCGCATAATATATCGAGACGCTCGAAATTGAGCAACGGAAGCTCTCGAGAAATTCAAATGGTCATAACTTTTCACTCAGAGGTCCGATTCACGCGCATAATATTTCCAGGCCCTTGAAATTGAAGTAACGCAAGCTCTCGAGAAATTCAAATGGTCATAACTTTTCACTCGGAGCTCCGATTCAGGCGGATAATATATCCAAACGCTGGAAATTGAACTACGGAAGCTCTCGAGAAATTCAAATGGTCATAACTTTTCACTCAGAGGTCCGATTCAGGCGCATAATATATCGAGACGCTCGAAATTGAACTACGGAAGCTCTCGAGAAATTTAAATGGTCATAACTTTTCACTCGGAGCTCCGATTCAGGTGCATAATATATCGATAAGCCCGAAATTGAACAATGGAAGCTCTCGAGAAATTCAAATTGTCATAACTTTTCACTCAGAGGTCTGATTAAGGCGCATAATATATCGAGACGCCCGAAATTGAACTACGGAAGCTCTCGAGAAATTGAAATGGTCATAACTTTTCACTCGGAGATCAGATTCAGGCGCATATTATATCGAGACGCTTGAAATTGAGCAACGCAAGCTCTCGAGAAATTCAAATGGTCATAACTTTTCACTCAGAGGTACGATTCACGCGCATAATATATCCAGACGCTTGAAATTGAGTAACGCAAGCTCTCGAGAAATTCAAATGGTCATGACTTTTCAATGGTAGTTCCGATTCAGGCGCATAATACATTGAGACGCTTGAAATTGAGCAACGGAAGATCTCGAGAAATTCAAATAGTCATAAATTTTCAATCAGAGGTCCGATTCAGTCGCATAATATATTGACACGCCTGAAATTGAGCAACGGAAGCTCTCGAGAAATTCAAATAGTCATAACTTTTCAATCGGAGGTCCGATTCAGGCGCATAATATATTGAGACGCTTGAAATTGAGCAACGGAAGCTCTCGAGAAATTCAAATGGTCATAACTTTTCACTCAGAGGTCCGATTCACGCGCATAATATTTCCAGACCCTTGAAATTGAGTAATGCAAGCTCTCGAGAAATTCAAATGGTCATTGCTTTTCAATCGGAGCTCCGATTCAGGCGCAAAATATATTGACACCCCTGAAATTGAACAACGGAAGCTCTCGAGAAATTCAAATGGTCATAACTTTTCACTCAGAGGACCCATTCAGGCGGATAATATATCGAGACGCTCGAAATTGAACTACGGAAGCTCTCGAGAAAATCAAATGGTCATAACTATTCACTCGGAGGTCCGATTCAGGCGCATAATATATCGACACCCCCGAAATTGAACAATGGAAGCTCTCGAGAAATTCAAAATAGTCATAACTTTTCACTCAGAGGTCCGATTCAGGCGCATAATATATCGAGACGCTCGAAATTGAGCAACGGAAGCTCTCGAGAAATTCAAATGGTCATAACTTTTCACTCAGAGGTCCGATTCACGCGCATAATATTTCCAGACCCTCGAAATTGAGTAATGCAAGCTCTCGAGAAATTCAAATGGTCATTGCTTTTCAATCGGAGTTCCGATTCAGGCGCATAATACATCGAGACGCTCGAAATTGAACAACGGAAGATCTCGAGAAATTCAAATAGTCATAAATTTTCACTCAGAGGTCCGATTCAGTCGCATAATATATCGACACCCCTGAAATTGAACAATGGAAGCTCTCGAGAAATTCAAATAGTCATAACTTTTCACTCAGAGGTCCGATTCAGGCGCATAATATATCGACACCCCCTGAAATTGAACAATGGAAGCTCTCGAGAAATTCAAATGGTCATAACTTTTCACTCAGAGGACCCATTCAGGCGGATAATATATCGAGACGCTCGAAATTGAACTACGGAAGCTCTCGAGAAAATCAAATGGTCATAACTATTCACTCGGAGGTCCGATTCAGGCGCATAATATATCGACACCCCCGAAATTGAACAATGGAAGCTCTCGAGAAATTCAAATTGTCATAACTTTTCACTCAGAGGACCCATTCAGGCGGATAATATATCAAGACGCTCGAAATTGAACATCGGAAGCTCTCGAGAAATTCAAATGGTCAAAACTTTTCACTCAGAGGTCAAATTCAGGTGCATAATATATCCAGACCCTCGAAATTGAGCAATGGAAGCTCCCGGGAAATTCAAATGGTCATTACTTTTGAATCGGAGGTTCGATTCAAGCGCATCATATATAGAGACGCTCGGAATTGATCAAAGGAAGCTCTCGAGAAATTCAAATAGTCATAACTTTTCACTCAGAGGTCTGATTCGTGCGCATAATATATCGAGACGCTCGATATTGAGAAATGCAAGCTCTCGATAAATTCAAATGGTCATTGCTTTTCAATCGGAGGTCCGATTCAGGCGCATAATATATCGTGACGCTCGAAATTGAACAACGAAAGCTCTCGAGAAATTCAAATTTGAATAACTTTCCCCTCGGAGGATCGATTCACGCGCATAATATATCGAGACGCTCGAAATTGAGAAATGCAAGCTCTCGATAAATTCAAATGGTCATTACTTTTCAATCGGAGGTCCGATTCAGGCGCATAATATATCGACACGCTCAAAATTGAACAAATGAAGCTCTCGAGAAATTCAAATGGTCATAACTTTTCACTCGGAGGTCCGATTCAGGCGCATATTATATCGAGACGCTAGAAATTGAACTACGGAAGCTCTCGAGAAATTTAAATGGTCATAACTTTTCACTCGGAGGTCCGATGCAGGTGCATAATATATCGACACGCCCAAAATTGAACAATGGAAGCTGTCGAGAAATTCAAATTGTCATAACTTTTCACTCAGAGGTTTGATTCAGGCACATAATATATCGACACCCCGAAAATTGAACAATGGAAGCTCTCGAGAAATTGAAATGGTCATAACTTTTCACTCAGAGGTCCGATTCAGGCGCATAATATATCCAGTCCCTCGAAATTGAGTAATGCAAGCTCTCGAGAAATTCAAATGGTCATTACTTTTCAATCGGAGGTCCGATTCAGGCGCATAATATATCGAGACGCTCAAAATTGAACAACGGAAGCTCTCGAGAAATTCAAATGGTCATAACTTTTCACTCAGAGGTCCGATTCAGGCGCATAATATATCCAGTACCTCGAAATTGAGTAATGCAAGCTCTCGAGAAATTCAAATGGTCATAACTTTTCCCTCAGAGGTCCGATTCAGGCGCATAATATATCCAGACCCTCGAAAATGAGTAATGCAAGCTCTCGAGAAAATCAAATGGTCATAACTTTTCACTGAGAGGTCCGACTCAGGTGCATAATATATCCAGACCCTCGAAATTGAACAATGGAAGCTCTCGAGAAATTCAAATGGTCATAACTTTTAACTCGGAGGTCCGATACAGGCGCCTAATATATCGAGACGCCCGAAATTGAACTACGGAAGCTCTCGAGAAATTCAAATGGTCATAACTTTTCACTCGGAGATCAGATTCAGGTGCATAATATATCCAGACGCTCGAAATTGAACAACGGAAGCTCTCCAGAAATTCAAATGGTCATAACTTTTCACACGGAGGTCAGATTCAGGCGCATAATATATCGAGACGCTCGAAATTGAACAATGGAACCTATCGAGAAATTCAAATTGTCATAACTTTTCACTCGGAGGTCCGATTCACGCGCATAATATATCGACACACCCAAAATTGAACAATGGAACCTATCGAGAAATTCAAATTGTCATAACTTTTCACTCGGAGGTCCGATACAGGCGCATAATATATCGAGACGCCCAACATTGAACTACGGAAGCTCTCGAGAAATTCAAATGGTCATAACTTTTCACTCGGAGATCAGATTCAGGCGCATAATATATCCAGTCCCTCGAAATTTAGTAATGCAAGCTCTTGAGAAATTCAAATGGTAATTACTTTTCAATCGGAGGTCCGATTCAGGCACATAATATATCGACACGCTCAAAATTGAACAACGGAAGCTCTCGAAAAATTCAAATGGTCATAACTTTTCACTCAGAGGTCCGATTCAGGCGCATAATATATCTAGTCCCTCGAAATTGAGTAATGCAAGCTATCGAGAAATTCGGAGAAAACTACGGTGATTTTGACATTTACAGTATTCAGGCGCATAATATATCGAGACGCTCGAAATTGAACTACGGAAGCTCTCGAGAAATTTAAATGGTCCTAACTTTTCACTCGGAGGTCCGATGCAGGTGCATAATATATCGACACGCCCGAAATTGAACAATGGAAGCTGTCGAGAAATTCAAATTGTCATAACTTTTCACTCAGAGGTTTGATTCAGGCATATAATATATCGAGACGCTCGAAATTGAGCAACGAAAGCTCTCGAGAAATTCAAATTGTCATAACGTTTCACTCAGAGGTCTGATTCAGGCGCATAATATATCGAGACGCCCGAAGTTGAACTACGGAAGCTCTCGAGAAATTCAAATGGTCATAACTTTTGACTCGGACGTTCGATTAAGGCGCATAATATATCGACACGCCCGAAATTGAACTACGGAAGCTCTCGAGAAAATCAAATGGTCATAACTTTTCACTCAGAGGTTCGATTCAGGCGCATAATATATCCAGACCCTCGAAATGGAGTAATGGAAGCTCTTGAGAAATTCAAATGGTCATAACATTTCAATCGGAGGTCCGATTCAGGCGCATAATATACCGAGACGCTCGAAATTGAAGAACGGAAGATCTCGAGAAATTCAAATTTTAATAACTTTCCCCTCGGAGGATCGATTCACGCGCATAATATATCGAGACGCTCAAAATTGAACAACGGAAGCTCTCGAGAAATTCAAATGGTCATAACTTTTCACTCGGAGGTCCGATTCACGCGCATAATATATCGACACACCCAAAATTGAACAATGGAACCTATCGAGAAATTCAAATTGTCATAACTTTTCACTCGGAGGTCCGATTCAGGCGCATAATATATCGAGACGCTCGAAATTGAGCAACGGAAGCTCTCGAGAAATTCAAATGGTCATAACTTTTCACTCAGAAGTCCGATTCAGGCGCATAATATATCCAGACCCTCGAAATTGAGTAATGCAAGCTCTCGAGAAATTCAAATGGTCATAACTTTTCACTCAGAGGTCCGATTCAGGCGCATAATATTTCCAGACCATTGAAATTGAGTAATGCAAGCTCTCGAGAAATTCAAATGGTCATTGCTTTTCAATCGGAGCTCCGATTCAGGCGCATAATATATCGACACCCCCGAAATTGAACAATGGAAGCTCTCGAGAAATTCAAATGGTCATAACTTTTCACTCAGAGGACCCATTCAGGCGGATAATATATCGAGACGCTCGAAATTGAACTACGGAAGCTCTCGAGAAAATCAAATGGTCATAACTTTTCACTCGGAGGTCCGATTCAGGCGCATAATATATCGACACGCCCGAAATTGAACTACGAAAGCTCTCGAGAAAATCAAATGGTCATAACTTTTCACTCGGAGGTCCGATTCAGTCGCATAATATATCGACACCCCCGAAATTGAACAATGGAAGCTCTCGAGAAATTCAAATTGTCATAACTTTTCACTCAGAGGACCCATTCAGGCGGATAATATATCAAGACGCTCGAAATTGAACAACGGAAGCTCTCGAGAAATTCAAATGGTCAAAACGTTTCTCTCAGAGGTTCAATTCAGGTGCATAATTTATCCAGACCCTCGAAATTGAGCAATGGAAGCTCTCAGGAAATTCAAATGGTCATTACTTTTCAATCGGAGGTCCGATTCAAGCGCATCACATATAGAGACGCTCGGAATTGAACAACGGAAGCTCTCGAGAAATTCAAATGGTCATAACTTTTCACTCAGAGGTCCGATTCAGGAGCATAATATATCGAGACACTCGAAATTGAGCAACGGAAGCTCTCGAGAAATTCAAATGGTCATAACTTTTCACTCAGAGGTCCGATTCACGCGCATAATATTTCCAGACCCTCGAAATTGAGTAATGCAAGCTCTCGAGAAATTCAAATGGTCATTGCTTTTCAATCGAAGCTCCGATTCAGGCGCATAATATATCGACACCCCCGAAATTGAACAATGGAAGCTCTCGAGAAATTCAAATGCTCATAACTTTTCACTCGGA
>NW_024464706.1:55357-57091 GCF_000004515.6 Glycine max
AGATTCAAATGGTCTAGATCTGCCACTCAGAGGTCCGATTCAGGCGCATAATATTTCCAGACCCTTGAAATTGAGTAATGCAAGCTCTCGAGAAATTCAAATGGTCATTGCTTTTCAATCGGAGCTCCGATTCAGGCGCATAATATATCGACACCCCTGAAATTGAACAATGGAAGCTCTCGAGAAAATCAAATGGTCATAACTTTTCACTCGAAGGTCCGATTCAGGCGCATAATATATCGACACGCCCGAAATTGAACTACGAAAGCTCTCGAGAAAATCAAATGGTCATAACTTTTCACTCGGAGGTCCGATTCAGTCGCATAATATATCGACACCCCTGAAATTGAACAATGGAAGCTCTCGAGAAATTCAAATTGTCATAACTTTTCACTCAGAGGACCCATTCAGGCGGATAATATATCAAGACGCTCGAAATTGAACAACGGAAGCTCTCGAGAAATTCAAATGGTCAAAACCTTTCACTCAGAAGTCCAATTCAGGTGCATAATATATCCAGACCCTCGAAATTGATCAATGGAAGCTCTCGGTAAATTCAAATTGTCATTACTTTTCAATCGGAGGTCCGATTCAAGCGCATCACATATAGAGACGCTCGGAATTGAACAACGGAAGCTCTCGAGAAATTCAAATGGTCATAACTTTTCACTCAGAGGTCCGATTCAGGAGCATAATATATCGAGACGCTCGAAATTGAGCAACGGAAGCTCTCGAGAAATTCAAATGGTCATAACTTTTCACTCAGAGATCCGATTCACGCGCATAATATATCCAGACCCTCCAAAATGAGCAATGGAAGCTCTCCAGAAATTCAAATGGTCATTGCTTTTCAATCGGAGGTCCGATTCATGCGCATAATATATCGAGACGCTCGAAATTGAACAACAGAAGATCTCGAGAAATTCAAATTTTAATAACTTTCCCCTCGGAGGATCGATTCACGCGCATAATATATCGAGACGCTCAAAATTGAACAACGGAAGCTCTCGAGAAATTCAAATGGTCATAACTTTTCACTCGGAGGTCTGATTCAGGCGCATAATATATCGAGACGCTCGAAATTGAGCAACGGAAGCTCTCGAGAAATTCAAATGGTCATAACTTTTCACTCAGAGGTCCGATTCTGGCGCATAATATATCCACACCCTCGAAATTGAGTAATGCAAGCTCTCGAGAAATTCAAATGGTCATAACTTTTCACTCAGAGGTCCGATTCAGGCGCATAATATTTCCAGACCCTTGAAATTGAGTAATGCAAGCTCTCGAGAAATTCAAATGGTCATTGCTTTTCAATCGGAGCTCCGATTCAGGCGCATAATATATCGACACCCCTGAAATTGAACAATGGAAGCTCTCGAGAAATTCAAATGGTCATAACTTTTCACTCAGAGGAGCCATTCAGGCGGATAATATATCGAGACGCTCGAAATTGAACTACGGAAGCTCTCGAGAAAATCAAATGGTCATAACTATTCACTCGGAGGTCCGATTCAGGCGCATAATATATCGACACCCCCGAAATTGAACAATGGAAGCTCTCGAGAAATTCAAATTGTCATAACTTTTCACTCAGAGGACCCATTCAGGCGGATAATATATCAAGACGCTCGAAATTGAACATCGGAAGCTCTCGAGAAATTCAAATGGTCAAAACTTTTCACTCAGAGGTCAAATTCAGGCGCATAATATATCCAGACCCTCGAAATTGAGCAA
>NW_024464706.1:58020-59532 GCF_000004515.6 Glycine max
TCGAGAAATTCTTGAACAATGGAAGCTGTCGAGAAATTCAAATTGTCATAACTTTTCACTCAGAGGTTTGATTCAGGCACATAATATATCCAGACCCTCGAAATTGAGCAATGGAAGCTCTCGGGAAATTCAAATGGTCATTACTTTTCAATCGGAGGTCCGATTCAAGCGCATCACTTATAGAGACGCTCGGAATTGAACAACGGAACCTCTCGAGAAATTCAAATGGTCATAACTTTTCACTCAGAGGTCCGATTCAGGCGCATAATATATCGAGACACTCGAAATTGAGCAACGGAAGCCCTCGAGAAATTCAAATGGTCATAACTTTTCACTCAGAGGTCCGATTCAGGTGCATAATATATCCAGACCCTCGAAATGGAGTAATGGAAGCTCTCGAGAAATGCAAATGGTCATAACTTTTCAATCGGAGGTTCGATTCAGGCGCATAATATATCGAGACGCTCGAAATTGAACAACAGAAGCTCTCGACAAATTCAACTTGTCATAATGTTTAACACGGAGGACCAATTCACGCGCATAATATATCTAGACGCTCAAAATTGAACAACGGAAGCTCTCAAGAAATTGAAATGGTCATAACTTTTCACTCGGAGGTCCGATTCAGGCGCATAATATATCGAGACGCTCAAAATTGAACTACGAAAGCTCTCGAGAAATTCAAATGATCATTACTTTTCAATCGGAGGTCCGATTCAAGCGCATCACATATAGACACGCTCGAAATTGAGCAATGGAAGCTCTCGAGAAATTCAAATGGTCATAACTTTTCATTCGGAGATCCGATTCAGGCGCATAATATATCGAGACGCTCGAAATTGAGCAACGGAAGCTCTCGAGAAATTCAAATGGTCATAACTTTTCACTCGGAGGTCCGATTCACGCGCATAATATATCGACACACCCGAAATTGAACAATGGAACCTATCGAGAAATTCAAATTGTCATAACTTTTCACTCAGAGGTCCGATTCAGGCGCATAATATATCGACACCCCCAAAATTGAACAATGGAAGCTCTCGAGAAATTCAAATTTTCATAACTTTTCACTCAGAGGACCCATTCCGGCGGATAATATATCAAGACGCTCGAAATTGAACAACGGAAGCTCTCGAGAAATTCAAATGGTCAAAACGTTTCTCTCAGAGGTCCAATTCAGGTGCATAATATATCCAGACCCTCGAAATTGAGCAATGGAAGCTCTCGGAAAATTCAAATGGTCATAACTTTTCAATCGGAGGTCCAATTCAGGCGCATAATATATCGAGACGCTCGAAATTGAACAACGGAAGCTCTCGACATATTCAAATTGTCATAACGTTTAACACGGAGGACCGATCACGCGCGGAATATATCTAGACGCTCAAAATTGAACAACGGAAGCTCTCGAGAAATTCAAATGGTCATAACTTTTCACTCGGAGGTCCGATTCAGGCGCATAATATATCGAGACGCTCGAAATTGAGCAACGGAAGCTCTCGAGAAATTCAA
>NW_024464706.1:71172-72716 GCF_000004515.6 Glycine max
ATAACTTTCTTCGGAGGTCCGATTCAAGCGCATAATATATCGAGACGCAAGAAATTGAGCAACGGAAGCTCTCGAGAAATTCAAATGGTCATAACTTTTCACTCGGAGGTCCAATTCACGCGCATAATATATCGACACACCCAAAATTGAACAATGGAACCTATCGAGAAATTCAAATTGTCATAACTTTTCACTCGGAGGTCCGATACAGGCGCCTGATATATCGAGACGCCCGAAATTGAACTACGGAAGCTCTCGAGAAATTCAAATGGTCATAACTTTTGACTCGGAGGTCCGATTAAGGCGCATAATATATCGACACGCCCGAAATTGAACTACGGAAGCTCTCGAGAAAATCAAATTGTCATAACTTTTCACTCAGAGGTCCGATTCAGGCGCATAATATATCGACACCCCCAAAATTGAACAATGGAAGCTCTCGAGAAATTCAAATTGTCATAACTTTTCACTCAGAGGACCCATTCCGGCGTATAATATATCAAGACGCTCGAAATTGAACAACGGAAGCTCTCGAGAAATTCAAATGGTCAAAACGTTTCTCTCAGAGGTCCAATTCAGGTGCATAATATATCCAGACCCTCGAAATTGAGCAATGGAAGCTCTCGGAAAATTCAAATGGTCATAACTTTTCAATCGGAGGTCCAATTCAGGCGCATAATATATCGAGACGCTCGAAATTGAACAACGGAAGCTCTCGACATATTCAAATTGTCATAACGTTTAACACGGAGGACCGATTCACGCGCATAATATATCTAGACGCTCAAAATTGAACAACGGAAGCTCTCGAGAAATTCAAATGGTCATAACTTTTCACTCGGAGGTCCGATTCAGCGCATAATATATCGAGACGCTCAAATTGAACTACGGAAGCTCTCGAGAAATTCAAATGATCATTACTTTTCAATCGGAGGTCCGATTCAAGCGCATCACTTATAGAGACGCTCGGAATTGAACAACGGAAGCTCTCGAGAAATTCAAATGGTCATAACTTTTCACTCAGAGGTCCGATTCAGGCGCATAATATATCGAGACGCTCGAAATTGAGCTCCGGAAGCTCTTCGAGAAATTTCAAATGGTCATAACTTTTCACTCAGAGTACCGATTCAGGCGCATAATATATCTAGACGCTCAAAAATTGAACAACGGAAGCTCTCGAGAAATTCAAATGGTCATATCTTTTCACTCAGAGGTCCGATTCAGGCGCATAATATATCGAGACGCTCGAAATTGAGCAACGGAAGCTCTCGAGAAATTCAAATGGTCATAACTTTTCACTCAGAGGTCCGATTCAGGCGCATAATATATCGAGACGCTCGAAATTGAGCAACGGAAGCTCTCGAGAAATTCAAATGGTCATAACTTTTCACCCAGAGGTCCGATTCAGGCGCATAATATATCGACACCCCCAAAATTGAACAATGGAAGCTCTCGAGAAATTCAAATGGTCGTAACTTTTCACTCAGAGGACCCATTCCGGCGCATAATATATCAAGACGCTCGAAATTGAACAACGGAAGCTC
>NW_024464706.1:73064-76506 GCF_000004515.6 Glycine max
AAATTGAACTACGGAAGCTCTCGAGAAATTCAAATGATCATTACTTTTCAATCGGAGGTCCGATTCAAGCGCATCACATATAGACACGCTCGAAATTGAGCAATGGAAGCTCTCGAGAAATTCAAATGGTCATAACTTTTCATTCGGAGATCCGATTCAGGCGCATAATATATCGAGACGCTCGAAATTGAGAAAACGGAAGCTCTCGAGAAATTCAAATGGTCATAACTTTTCACTCGGAGGTCCGATTCACGCGCATAATATATCGACACACCCGAAATTGAACAATGGAACCTATCGAGAAATTCAAATTGTCATAACTTTTCACTCGGAGGTCCGATACAGGCGCCTGATATGTCGAGACGCATAATATATCGAGACGCTCGAAATTGAGCAACGGAAGCTCTCGAGAAATTCAAATGGCCATAACTTTTCACTCGGAGGTCCGATTCACGCGCATAATATATCGACACACCCGAAATTGAACAATGGAACCTATCGAGAAATTCAAATTGTCATAACTTTTCACTCGGAGGTCCGATACAGGCGCCTGATATATCGAGACGCATAATATATCGAGACGCTCGAAATTGAGCAACTGAAGCTCTCGAGAAATTCAAATGGTCATAACTTTTCACTCACAGGTCCGATTCAGGCGCATAATATATCTAGACGCTCAAAATTGAACAACGGAAGCTCTCGACATATTCAAATTGTCATAACGTTTAACACGGAGGACCGATTCACGCGCATAATATATCTAGACGCTCGAAATTGAACAACTGAAGCTCTCGAGAAATTCAAATGGTCATTACTTTTCAATCGGAGGTCCGATTCAAGCGCATCACTTATAGAGACGCTCGGAATTGAACAACGGAAGCTCTCGAGAAATTCAAATGGTCATAACTTTTCACTCAGAGGTCCGATTCAGGCGCATAATATATCGAGACGCTCGAAATTGAGCAACGGAAGCTCTCGAGAAATTCAAATGGTCATAACTTTTCACTCAGAGGTCCGATTCAGGCGCATAATATATCTAGACGCTCAAAATTAAACAACGGAAGCTCTCGAGAAATTCAAATGGTCATAACTTTTCACTCAGAGGTCCGATTCAGGCGCATAATATATCGAGACGCTCGAAATTGAGCAACGGAAGCTCTCGAGAAATTCAAATGGTCATAACTTTTCACCCAGAGGTCCGATTCAGGCGCATAATATATCGACACCCCCAAAATTGAACAATGGAAGCTCTCGAGAAATTCAAATTGTCGTAACTTTTCACTCAGAGGACCCATTCCGGCGGATAATATATCAAGACGCTCGAAATTGAACAACGGAAGCTCTCGAGAAATTCAAATGGTCAAAACGTTTCTCTCAGAGGTCCAATTCAGGGGCATAATATTTCCAGACCCTCGAAATTGAGCAATGGAAGCTCTCGGAAAATTCAAATGGTCATAACTTTTCAATCGGAGGTCCGATTCAGTCGCATAATATATCGAGACGCTCGAAATTGAACAACGGAAGCTCTCGACATATTCAAGATTGTCATAACGTTTAACACGGAGGACCGATTCACGCGCATAATATATCTAGACGCTCAAAATTGAACAACGGAAGCTCTCGAGAAATTCAAATGGTCATAACTTTTCACTCGGAGGTCCGATTCAGGCGCATAATATATCGAGACGCTCAAAATTGAACTACGGAAGCTCTCGAGAAATTCAAATGATCATTACTTTTCAATCGGAGGTCCGATTCAAGCGCATCACATATAGACACGCTCGAAATTGAGCAATGGAAGCTCTCGAGAAATTCAAATGGTCATAACTTTTCATTCGGAGATCCGATTCAGGCGCATAATATATCGAGACGCTCGAAATTGAGCAACGGAAGCTCTCGAGAAATTCAAATGGTCATAACTTTTCACTCGGAGGTCCGATTCACGCGCATAATATATCGACACACCCGAAATTGAACAATGGAACCTATCGAGAAATTCAAATTGTCATAACTTTTCACTCGGAGGTCCGATACAGGCGCCTGATATATCGAGACGCCCGAAATTGAACTACGGAAGCTCTCGAGAAATTCAAATGGTCATAACTTTTGACTCGGAGGTCCGATTAATGCGCATAATATATCGACACGCCCGAAATTGAACTACGGAAGCTCTCGAGAAAATCAAATTGTCATAACTTTTCACTCAGAGGTCCGATTCAGGCGCATAATATATCGACACCCCCAAAATTGAACAATGGAAGCTCTCGAGAAATTCAAATTGTCATAACTTTTCACTCAGAGGACCCATTCCGGCGGATAATATATCAAGACGCTCGAAATTGAACAACGGAAGCTCTCGAGAAATTCAAATGGTCAAAACGTTTCTCTCAGAGGTCCAATTCAGGTGCATAATATATCCAGACCCTCGAATTTGAGCAATGGAAGCTCTCGGGAAATTCAAATGGTCATTACTTTTCACTCGGAGGTCCGATTCAAGCGCGTTACTTATAGAGACGCTCGGAATTGAACAACGGAAGCTCTCGAGAAATTCAAATGGTCATAACTTTTCACTCAGAGGTCCGATTCAGGCGCACAATATATCGAGACGCTCGAAATTGAGCAACGGAAGCTCTCGAGAAATTCAAATGGTCATACCTTTTCACTCAGAGGTCCGATTCAGGCGCATAATATATCGACATGCCCGAAAGTGAACTACGGAAGCTCTAGAGAAATTCAAATGGTCATTACTTTTCAATCGGAGGTCCGATTCAGGCGCATAATATATCGACACCCCCAAAATTGAACAATGGAAGCTCTCGAGAAATTCAAATTGTCATAACTTTTCACTCAGAGGTCCGATTCAGGCGCATAATATATCGAGACGCTCGAAATTGAGCAACGGAAGCTCTCGAGAAATTCAAATGGTCATAACTTTTCACTCAGAGGTCCGATTCAGGCGCATAATATATCCAGACCCTCGATGGAAGCTGTCGAGAAATTCAAATGGTCATAACTTTTCACTCAGAGGTTTGATTCAGGCACATAATATATCGAGACGCTCGAAATTGAGCAACGGAAGCTCTCGAGAAATACAAATTGTCATAACGTTTCACTCAGAGGTCTGATTCAGGCGCATAATATATCGAGACGCCCGAAGTTGAACTACGGAAGCTCTCGAGAAATTCAAATGGTCATAACTTTTGACACGGAGGTCCGATTAAGGCGCATAATATATCTAGACGCTCAAAATTGAACATCGGAAGCTCTCTAGAAATTCAAATAGTCATAACTTTTCACTCGGAGGTCCGATTCACGCGCATAATATATCGACACACCCGAAATTGAACAATAGAAGCTCTCGAGAAATTCAAATTGTCATAACGTTTAACACGGAGCACCGATTCACGTGCATAATATATCTAGACGCTCAAAATTGAACTAC
>NW_024464706.1:76731-79051 GCF_000004515.6 Glycine max
AGAGGTCCGACTCAGGTGCAAAATATATCTAGACCCTCGAAATTGAGCAATGGAAGCTCTCGGGAAGTTCAAATGGTCATTACTTTTCAATCGGAGGTCCGATTCAAGCGCATCACATATAGAGACGCTCGGAATTGAACAACGGAAGCTTCTCGAGAAATTCAAATGGTCATAACTTTTCACTCAGAGGTCTGATTCAGGCGCATAATATATCGAGACGCTCGAAATTGAGCAACGAAAGCTCTCGAGAAATTCAAATGGTCATAACTTTTCACTCGGAGGTCCGATTCACGCGCATAATATATCGACACACCCGAAATTGAACAATAGAAGCTCTCGAGAAATTCAAATTGTCATAACGTTTAACACGGAGGACCAATTCACGCGCATAATATATCTAGACGCTCAAAATTGAACAACGGAAGCTCTCGAGAAATTCAAATGGTCATAACTTTTCACTCGGAGGTCCGATTCAGTCCCATAATATATCGAGACACTCGAAATTGAACTACGGAAGCTCTCGAGAAATTCAAATGGTCATAACTTTTCATTCGGAGATCCGATTCAGGCGCATAATATATCGAGACGCTCGAAATTGAGCAACGGAAGCTCTCGAGAAATTCAAATGGTCATAACTTTTCACTCGGAGGTCCGATTCACGCGCATAATATATCGACACACCCGAAATTGAACAATGGAACCTATCGAGAAATTCAAATTGTCATAACTTTTCACTCGGAGGTCCGATACAGGCGCATGATATATCGAGACGCCCGAAATTGAACTACGGAAGCTCTCGAGAAATTCAAATGGTCATAACTTTTGACTCGGAGGTCCGATTAAGGCGCATAATATATCGACACGCCCGAAATTGAACTACGGAAGCTCTCGAGAAAATCAAAAGGTCATAACTTTTCACTCAGAGGTCCGATTCAGGCGCATAATATATCGACACCCCCAAAATTGAACAATGGAAGCTCTCGAGAAATTCAAATTGTCATATCTTTTCACTCAGAGGACCCATTCCGGCGGATAATATATCAAGACGCTCGAAATTGAACCACGGAAGCTCTCGAGAAATTCAAATGGTCAAAACGTTTCTCTCAGAGGTCCAATTCAGGTGCATAATATATCCAGACCCTCGAAATTGAGCAATGGAAGCTCTCGGGAAATTCAAATGGTCATTACTTTTCAATCGGAGGTCCGATTCAAGCGCATCACTTATAGAGACGCTCGGAATTGAACAACGGAAGCTCTCGAGAAATTCAAATGGTCATAACTTTTCACTCAGAGGTCCGATTCAGGCGCATAATATATCGAGACGCTCGAAATTGAGCAACGGAAGCTCTCGAGAAATTCAAATGGTCATAACTTTTCACTCAGAGGTCCGATTCAGGCGCATAATATATCCAGACCCTCGAAATTGAGTAATGGAAGCTCTCGAGAAATTCAAATGGTCATAACTTTTCAATCGGAGGTCCGATTCAGGCGCATAATATATCGAGACGCTCGAAATTGAACAACGGAAGCTCTCGACATATTCAAATTGTCATAACGTTTAACATGGAGGACCGATTCACGCGCATAATATATCTAGACGCTCAAAATTGAACAACGGAAGCTCTCAAGAAATTCAAATGGTCATAACTTTTCACTCGGAGGTCCGATTCAGGCGCATAATATATCGAGACGCTCAAAATTGAACTACGGAAGCTCTCGAGAAATTCAAATGATCATTACTTTTCAATCGGAGGTCCGATTCAAGCGCATCACATATAGACACGCTCGAAATTGAGCAATGGAAGCTCTCGAGAAATTCAAATGGTCATAACTTTTCAATCGGAGATCCGATTCAGGCGCATAATATATCGAGACGCTCGAAATTGAGCAACGGAAGCTCTCGAGAAATTCAAATGGTCATAACTTTTCACTCGGAGGTCCGATTCACGCGCATAATATATCGACACACCCGAAATTGAACAATGGAACCTATCGAGAAATTCAAATTGTCATAACTTTTCACTCGGAGGTCCGATACAGGCGCCTGATATATCGAGACGCCCGAAATTGAACTACGGAAGCTCTCGAGAAATTCAAATGGTCATAACTTTTGACTCGGAGGTCCGATTAATGCGCATAATATATCGACACGCCCGAAATTGAACTACGGAAGCTCTCGAGAAAATCAAATTGTCATAACTTTTCACTCAGAGGTCCGATTCAGGCGCATAATATATCGACACCCCCAAAATTGAACAATGGAAGCTCTCGAGAAATTCAAATTGTCATAACTTTTCACTCAGAGGACCCATTCCGGCGG
>NW_024464706.1:79151-81472 GCF_000004515.6 Glycine max
AAGCTCTCGAGAAATTCAAATGGTCAAAACGTTTCTCTCAGAGGTCCAATTCAGGTGCATAATATATCCAGACCCTCGAATTTGAGCAATGGAAGCTCTCGGGAAATTCAAATGGTCATTACTTTTCAATCGGAGGTCCGATTCAAGCGCGTTACTTATAGAGACGCTCGGAATTGAACAACGGAAGCTCTCGAGAAATTCAAATGGTCATAACTTTTCACTCAGAGGTCCGATTCAGGCGCACAATATATCGAGACGCTCGAAATTGAGCAACGGAAGCTCTCGAGAAATTCAAATGGTCATAACTTTTCACTCAGAGGTCCGATTCAGGCGCATAATATATCGACATGCCCGAAATTGAACTACGGAAGCTCTCGAGAACATTCAAATGGTCATTACTTTTCAATCGGAAGTCCGATTCAGGCGCATAATATATCGACACCCCCAAAATTGAACAACGGAAGCTCTCGAGAAATTCAAATGGTCAAAACTTTTCACTCAGAGGTCGGATTCAGGAGCATAGCATATCGAGACGCTCGAAATTGAGCAACGGAAGCTCTCGAGAGATTCAAATGGTCATTACTTTTCACTCAGAGGTCCGATTCGAGCGCTTAATATATCCAGACCCTCGATGGAAGCTGTCGAGAAATTCAAATTGTCATAACTTTTCACTCAGAGGTTTGATTCAGGCACATAATATATCGAGACGCTCGAAATTGAGCAACGGAAGCTCTCGAGAAATACAAATTGTCATAACGTTTCACTCAGAGGTCTGATTCAGGCGCATAATATATCGAGACGCCCGAAGTTGAACTACGGAAGCTCTCGAGAAATTCAAATGGTCATAACTTTTGACTCGGAGGTCCGATTAAGGCGCATAATATATCTAGACGCTCAAAATTGAACATCGGAAGCTCTCCAGAAATTCAAATAGTCATAACTTTTCACTCGGAGGTCCGATTCACGCGCATAATATATCGACACACCCGAAATTGAACAATAGAAGCTCTCGAGAAATTCAAATTGTCATAACGTTTAACACGGAGCACCGATTCACGTGCATAATATATCTAGACGCTCAAAATTGAACTACGGAAGCTCTCGAGAAATTCAAATGGTCATAACTTTTCACTTGGAGGTCCGATTCTGGTGCATAATATATCGACACGCCCGAAATTGAACAATGGAAGCTCTCGAGAAATTCAAATTGTCATAACTTTTCACTCGGATGTCTGATTCAGGCGCATAATATATCGAGACGCCCGTAATTGAACTACGGTAGCTCTCAAGAAATTCAAATGGTCAAAACGTTTCACTCAGAGGTCCGACTCAGGTGCAAAATATATCTAGACCCTCGAAATTGAGCAATGGAAGCTCTCGGGAAGTTCAAATGGTCATTACTTTTCAATCGGAGGTCCGATTCAAGCGCATCACATATAGAGACGCTCGGAATTGAACAACGGAAGCTTCTCGAGAAATTCAAATGGTCATAACTTTTCACTCAGAGGTCTGATTCAGGCGCATAATATATCGAGACGCTCGAAATTGAGCAACGAAAGCTCTCGAGAAATTCAAATGGTCATAACTTTTCACTCGGAGGTCCGATTCACGCGCATAATATATCGACACACCCGAAATTGAACAATAGAAGCTCTCGAGAAATTCAAATTGTCATAACGTTTAACACGGAGGACCAATTCACGCGCATAATATATCTAGACGCTCAAAATTGAACAACGGAAGCTCTCGAGAAATTCAAATGGTCATAACTTTTCACTCGGAGGTCCGATTCAGTCCCATAATATATCGAGACACTCGAAATTGAACTACGGAAGCTCTCGAGAAATTCAAATGGTCATAACTTTTCACCTGGAGGTCCGATTCAGGCGCATAATATATCGACACGCCCGAAATTGAACAATGGAAGCTCTCGAGAAATTCAAATTGTCATAACTTTTCACTCGGAGGTCTGATTCAGGCGCATAATATATCGAGACGCCCGAAATTGAACTACGGTAGCTCTCGAGAAATTCAAATTATCAAAACTTTTCACTCAGAGGTCCAACTCAGGTGCATAATATATCCAGACCCTCGAAATTGAGCAATGGAAGCTCTCGGGAACTTCAAATGGTCATTACTTTTCAATCGGAGGTCCGATTCAAGCGCATCACATATACAGACGCTCGGAATAGGACAACGGAAGCTCTCGAGAAATTCAAATGGTCATAACTTTTCACTACTAGGTCCGATTCAGGCGCATAATATATCCAGACCCTCGAAATTGAGTAATGGAAGCTCTCGAGATATTCAGATGGTCAGTA
>NW_024464706.1:82024-85204 GCF_000004515.6 Glycine max
CATAACTTTTAACTCGGAGGTCAGATTTAGGCGCATAATATATTGAGACGCTCGACATTGAACAATGGAAGCTCTGGAGCAATTCAAATGGTCATAACTATTCACTCGGAGGTCCGATTCAGGCGCATAATATATCGAGACGCACGAAATTGAACAACGGAAGCTCTCGAGAAATTTAAATGGTCAAAACTAATAACTCGGAGGTCCAATTCAGGCGCATAATATATCGAGTCACTCAAAATTTAACAATGGAAGCTCTTGAGCAATTCAAATGGTCAGAACTTTTCACTTAGGTTGGACTCGAGAGGTCCGGCTCAGGCACATAATATGAGCAAGAGGCTCGAAATTGAACAAACGAAACCTCTAGAAAAATTCAAATGGTCATAACTTTTCACTCAGAGGTCCGATTCAGGCGCATAATATATCCAGACCCTCGAAATTGAGTAATGGAAGCTCTCGAGGATATTCAAATGGTCATTACTTTTCAATCAGAGGTCCGATTCAGGCGCATAATATATCGAGACGCTCGAAATTGAACAACGGAAGCTCTCGACAAATTCAAATTGTCATAACGTTTAACACGGAGGACCGATTCACGAGCATAATATATCTAGACGCTAAAAATTGAACAACGGATGCTCTCGAGAAATTCAAATGGTCATAACTTTTCACTCGCAGATCAGATTCAGGCGCATAATATATCCAGACGCTCGAAATTGAACAACGGAAGCTCTCCAGAAATTCAAATGGTCATAACTTTTACCTCGGAGGTCCGATTCAAGCGCATCACATATAGAGACGGTCGGAATTGAACAACGGAAGCTCTCGAGAAATTCAAATGGTCATAACTTTTCACTCAGAGGTCCGATTCATGCGCATAATATATCGAGACGCTCGAAATTGAGCAACGGAAGCTCTCGAGAAATTCAAATGGTCATTACTTTTCAATCGGAGGTCCGATTCAGGCGAAAAATATATCGAGACGCTCGAAAATGAACTACGGAAGCCCTCGAGAAATTAAAATGGTCAGAACATTTCACTTGGAGGTCCGATTCAGGCGCATAATATATCGAGACGCCCGAAATTGAACTACGGAAGCTCTCCAGAAATTCAAATGGTCATAACTTTTCACTCGGAGATCCGATTCAGGCGCATAATAAATCCAGACGCTCGAAATTGAACAACGGAAGCTCTCCAGAAATTCAAATGTTCATAACTTTTACCTCGGAGGTCCGATTCAAGCGCATCACACATAGAGACGGTCGGAATTGAACAACGGAAGCTCTCGAGAAATTCAAATGGTCATAACTTTTCACTCAGAGGTCCAATTCATGCGCATAATATATCGAGACGCTCGAAATTTAGCAACGGAAGCTCTCGAGAATTTCAAATGGTCATAACTTTTCACTCGGAGGTCCGATTCAGGCGCAAAATATATCGAGACGCTCGAAATTGAACTACGGAAGCCCTCGAGAAATTCAAATGGTCAGAAACTTTTCACTTGGAGGTCCGATTCAGCGCATAAATATATCGAGACTTCCCGAAAATTGAATCTACGGAAGCTCTCCAGAAATTCAAATGGTCATAACTTTTCACTCGGAGATCAAATTCAGGCGCATAATATATCGACACGCCCGAAATTGAATAATGGAAGCTCTCGAGAAATTCAAATTGTCATAACTTTTAACTCGGAGGTCCGATTCAGGAACATAATATATCGAGACGCCCGAAATTGAGCAACGGAAACTCTCGAGAAATTCAAATGGTCATAACTTTTCACTCAGAGGTCCGATTCAGGAGCATAATATATCGAGACCTCCGAAATTGAACTACGGAAGCTCTCGAGAAAATCAAATGGTCATAACTTTTCACTCGGAGGTCCGATTCAGGATCATAATATATCGACACGCCCGAAATTGAACAATGGAAACTCTCGAGAAATTCAAATTGTCATGACTTTTAACTCGGAGGTCCGATTCAGGCACATAATATATCGAGACGCCCGAAATTGAGCAACGGAAGCTCTCAAGAAATTCAAATGGTCATAACTTTTCACTCCGAGGTCCGATTCAAGCGCTTAATATATCGAGACGCCCGAAATTGAACTACGGAAGCTCTCAAGAAATTCAAATGGTCATAACTTTTCACTCGGAGATCAGATTCAGGCGGATAATATATCAAGACGCTCGAAATTGAACAACGGAAGCTCTCGAGAAATTCAAATGGTCATAACTTTTCACTCGCAGGTCTGATTCAGGCGCATAATATATCGACATGCCTGAAATTGAACAAAGGAATCTCTCGAGAAATTCAAATTGTCATAACTTTTCACTCGGAGATCCGATTCAGGCACATAATTTATCGAGACGCTCGAAATTGAGCAACGGAAGCTCTCGAGAAATTCAAATGGTCATAACTTTTTAGTCAGAGGTCCGATTCAGGCGCATAACATATCCAGACCCTCGAAATTGAGCAATGGATGCTCTCGAGAAATTCAAATGGTCATTACTTTTAAATCGGATGTCCGATTCAAGCGCATCACATATAGACACGCTCGGAATTGACTAACGGAAGCTCTCGACAAATTCAAATGGTCATAACATTTCACTCAGAGGTCCGATTCAGGCGCATAATATATCGAGACGCTCAAAATTGAGAAACGGAAGCTCTCGAGAAATTCAAATGGTCAAAACTTTTCACTCAGAGGTCCGATTAATGCACATAATATATCCAGACCCTCCAAATTGAGTAATGGAAGCTCTCGAGAAATTCAAATGGTCATAACTTTTCAATTGGAGGTCCGATTCAAGTGCATCATATATCGAGACGCACGAAATTGAACTACGGAAGCTCTCGAGAAAATCAAATGGTCATAACTTTTCACTTGGAGGTCTGATTCAGGCGCATAATATATCGACACGCCCGAAATTGAACAATGGAAGCTCTCGAGAAATTCAAATTGTCACAACTTTTCACTCGGAGGTCCGATTCAGGCACATAATATATCGAGACGCTCGAAATTGCGCAACGGAAGCTCTCGAGAAATTCAAATGGTCAAAACTTTTCACTCAGAGGTCCGATTAATGCCCATAATATATCCAGACCCTCCAAATTGAGTAATGGAAGCTCTCGAGAAATTCAAATGGTCATAACTTTTCAATTGGAGGTCCGATTCAAGTG
>NW_024464706.1:85438-89757 GCF_000004515.6 Glycine max
AAATGGTCATAACATGACACCAGCTTTATGGACGAGCGCATAATATATCGAGACGCTCGAAATTGATCTACGGAAGCTCTCGAGAAATTCAAATGGTCATAACTTTTCAGTAAGAGATCAGATTCAGGCGGATAATATATCTAGACGCTCGAAATTGAACTACGGAAGTTCTCGAGAAATTCAAATGGTCATAACTTTTCACTCGGAGGTCCGATTCTAGCGCATCACATATATAGACGCTCGGCATTGAACAACAGAAGCTCTTGAGAAATTGAAATGGTCATAACTTTTCACTTGGAGATCAGATTCAGGCGCATAATATATTGAGACGCTCGAAATTGAACAACGGGAGCTCTTGAGAAATTCTCATGGTCATAACTTTTCACTCGCAGATCAGATTCAAGCACATAATATACCGAGACGCTCGAAATTGAACAACGGGAGCTCTCGAGAAATTCAAATGGTCATAACTTTTCACTCGGAGGTCCGATTCACGCGGATACTATATCGAGACGCTCAAAATTGAACAACGGAAGCTCTTGAGAAATTCAAATGGTCATAACTTTTCCCTCGGAGGTCCGATTCAGGCGCATAATATATCGAGACGCTCAATATTGAACTACGGAAGGTCTCGAGAAATTCAAATGGTCATAACATTTCTCTCGGAGGTCCGATTCACGCACATAATATATCGAGACGCTCGAAATTGAACAACGGGAGCTCTTGAGAAATTCAAATTGCCATAACTTTTCACTCGGAGATCAGATTCAAGCGCATAATATACCGAGACGCTCGAAATTGAACAGCGGGAGCTCTCGAGAAATTCAAATGGTCATAACTTTTAACTCGGAGGTCTGATTCAGGAACATAATATATCGAGACACCCAAAATTGAGCAACGGAAGCTCTCGACAAATTCAAATGGTCATAACTTTTCACTCAGAGGTCAGATTCAAGCGTATTATATATCCAGACCCTCGAAATTGAGTAATGGAAGCTCTCGAGAAATTCAAATGGTCATTAGTTTTCAATCGGATGTCCGATTCAGGCGCATAATATATCGAGACGCTCGAAATTTAACAACGGAAGCTCTTCAGAAATTCAAATGGTCATAACTTTTCACTCGGAGATCAGATTCAGGCGGATAATATATCCAGACGCTCGAAATTGAACTACGGAAGTTCTCGAGAAATTCAAATGGTCATAACTTTTCACTCGGAGGTCCGATTCTAGCGCATCACATATAGAGACGCTCGGAATTGAACAACAGAAGCTCTTGAGAAATTCAAATGGTCATAACTTTTCACTCGGAGATCAGATTCAGGCGCATAATATATCGAGACGCTCGAAATTGAACAATGAAAGCTCTATGAGAAATTCAAATGGTCATAACTTTTCACTCGGAGATCAGATTCAAGCGCATAATATACCGAGACGCTCAAAATTGAACAACGGAAGCTCTCGAGAAATTCAAATGGTCATAACTTTTCACTTGGAGGTCCGATTCAGGCACATAATATATCGAGACGCTCGAAATTGAGCAACGGAAGCTCTCGAGAAATTCAAATGGTCATAACTTTTCACTCAGAGATCAGATTCAGGCGGATAATATATCCTGACCCTCGAAATTGAGCAATGGAAGCTCTCGAGAAATTCAACTGGTCATAACTATTCACTCAGAGGTCCGATTCAGGCGCATAACATATCGATACTCCCGAAATTGAACTACGGAAGCTCTCGAGAAATTCAAATGGTCATAACGTTTCACTCGGTGATCAGATTTAGGTGGATAATATATCAAGACGCTCGAAATTGAACAACGGAAGCTCTCTAGAAATTCAAATGGTCAAAACTTTTCACTCAGAGGTTCGATTCAGGTGCATAATATATCCAGACCCTCGAAATTGAGCACTGGAAGCTCTTGAGAAATTCAAATGGTCATAACTGTTAACTCAGAAGTCCGATTCAGGCGCATAATATATCGAGACGCTCGAAATTATGCAACGGAAGCTCTCGACAAATTCAAATGGTCATAACTTTTCACTCGGAGGTCCGATTCAGGCGCATAATATATCGACACGCCCGAAATTGAACAATGGAAGCTCTCGAGAAATTCAAATTGTCATAACTTTTAACTCGGAGGTCCGATTCAGGCGCATAATATATCGAGACGCCCGAAATTGAGCAACGGAAGCTCTCGAGAAATTCAAATGGTCATAACTTTTCACTCAGAGGTCCGATTCAGGCGCATAATATATCGAGACGCCCGGAAATTGATCTCGGGAAGCTCTCGAGAAATTCAAATGGTCATAACTGTTCACTCGGAGATCAGATTCAGGCGGATAATATATCAAGACGCTCGAAGTTGATCAACGGAAGCTCTCGTGATTTTCAAATTGTCGTAACGTTTAACACGGAGGACCGATTCACGCGCATAATATATCAAGAGGCTCAAAATTGAACAACGGAAGCTCTCGAGAAATTCAAATGGTCATAACTTTTCACTCGGAGGTCTGATTCAGGCGCATAATATATCGACATGCCCGAAATAGAACAAGGGAATCTCTCGAGAAATTCAAATTGTCATAACTTTTCACTCGGAGGTCCGATTCAGGCACATAATTTATCGAGACGCTCGAAATAGAGCAACGGAAGCTCTCAAGAAATTCAAATGTCCATAACTTTTTAGTCAGAGGTCCGATTCAGGCGCATAATATATCGAGACGCCCGAAATTGAACTACGGAAGCTCTCGAGAAATTCAAATGGTCATTGCTTTTCACTCGGAGATCAGATTCAGGCGGATAATATATCCAGACCCTCGAAATTGACCAATGGAAGCTCTCGAGAAATTCAAATGGTCAGAACTTTTCACTCAAAGAGGTCCGATTCAGGCGCATAATATATCGAGACGCTCGAAATTGAACTACGGAAGCTCTCGAGAAATTCAAATGGTCATTACTTTTCAATCGGAGGTCCGATTCAGGCGCATCCCATATAGACACGCTCGAAATTGAGCAATGGAAGCTCTCGAGAAATTCAAATTGTCATAACTTTTCCCTCAAAGGTCCGATTCAGGCGAATAATAAACCAGACCCTCGAAATTGACTAATGGAAGCTCTCGAAATTTAAAATGGTCATGATTTTACGAGGAGTAAAGCTCAACCAAGGATATGCATGATTATATCTAGACGCTCAAAATTGAACAACGGAAGCTCTCGAGAAATTCAAATGGTCATAACTTTTCACTCAGAGGTCCAATTCAAACGCATAATATATCCAGACCCTCGAAATTGAGTAATGAAAGCTCTCGAGATATTCAAATGGTCATTACTTTTCAATCGGAGGTCCGATTCAGGCGCATAATATATCGAGACGCTCAAAATTGAACAACGGAAGCTCTCGACAAATTCAAATTGTCATAACTTTTCACTCAGAGGTCCGATTCAAGCGCATCACATATAGAGACGGTCGGAATTGAACAACGGAAGCTCTCGAGAAATTCAAATGGTCATAACTTTTCACTCAGAGGTCCGATTCATGCGCATAATATATCGAGACGCTCGAAATTGAGCAACGGAAGCTCTCGAGAATTTCAAATGGTCATAACTTTTCACTCGGAGGTCCGATTCAGGCGCAAAATATTTCGAGACGCTCGAAATTGAACTACGGAAGCCCTCGAGAAATTCAAATGGTCAGAACTTTTCACTTGGAGGTCCGATTCAGGCGCATAATATATCGAGACGCCCGAAATTGAACTACGGAAGCTCTCCAGAAATTCAAATGGTCATAACTTTTCACTCGGAGATCCGATTCAGGCGCATAATAAATCCAGACGCTCGAAATTGAACAATGGAAGCTCTCCAGAAATTCAAATGGTCATAACTTTTCACTCGGAGGTCCGATTCAGGCGCATAATATATCGAGACGCTCGAAATTGATCTACGGAAGCTCTCGAGAAATTTAAATGGTCATAACTTTTCACTCGGAGGTCCGATTCAGGTGCATAATATATCGACACGCCCGAAATTGAACAATGGAAGCTCTCCAGAAATTCAAATGGTCATAACTTTTCACTCAGAGGTCCGATTCAGGCACATAATATATCGAGGCGCTCGAAATTGAGCAACGGAAGCTCACGAGAAATTCAAATGGTCGATAACTTTTCACTCAGAGGTCCGATTCAGGCGCATAATATATCCAGACCCTCAAAATTGAGTAATGGAAGCTCTCGAGATATTGAAATGGTCATTACTTTTCAATCGGAGGTCCGATTCAGGCGCATAATATATCGAGACGCTCGAAATTGAACAACGGAAGCT
>NW_024464706.1:90021-91398 GCF_000004515.6 Glycine max
ACAATGGAAGCTCTCAAGAAATTCAAATTGTAATAACTTTTCATTCAGAGGTCTGATTCAGGCGCATAATATATCGAGACGCCCGATATTGAACTACGGAAGCTCTCTGAGAAATTCAAATGGTAAAAAATTTTAACTCAGAGGTCCGATTCAGGTGCATAATATATCCAGACCCTCGAAATTGAGCAATGGAAGCTCTCGAGAAATTCAAATGGTCATTACTTTTCAATCGGAGGTCCGATTCAAGCGCATCACATATAGAGAAGGTCGGAATTGAACAACGAAAGCTCTCGAGAAATTCAAATGGTCATAACTTTTCACCCAGAGGTCCTATTCGTGCGCATAATATATCGAGACTCTCGAAATTTAGCAACGGAAGCTCTCGAGAAATTCAAATGGTCATAACTTTTCACTCTGAGGTCCGATTAAGGCGCATAATATATCCAGACCCTCGAAAATGAGTAATGCAAGCTCTCAAGAAATTCAAATGGTCATTACTTTTCAATCGGAGGTCCGATTCAGGCGCATAATATATCGAGACGCTCGAAATTGAACTACGGAAGCTCTCGAGAAATTCAAATTGTCATAACTTTCCCCTCGGAGGATCGATTCACGCGCATAATATATCGAGACGCTAAAAAATTAACAACGGAAGCTCTCGAGAAATTCAAATGGTCATCACTTTTCACTCGTAGGTCCGATTCAGGCGCATAATATATCGAGACGCTCGAAATTGAACTACGGAAGCTCTCGAGAAATTTAAATGGTCATAACTTTTCACTCGGAGGTCCGATTCAGGTGCATAATATATTGACACGCCCGAAATTGAACAATGGAAGCTCTCTAGAAATTCAAATTGTCATAACTTTTCACTCAGAGGTCCGATTCAGGCACATAATATATCAAGACGCTCGAAATTGAGCAACGGAAGCCCTCGAAAATTGAAATGGTCATAACTTTTCACTCAGAGGTCCGATTCAGGCGCATAATATATCCAGACCCTCGAAATTGAGTAATGGAAGCTCTCGAGATATTCAAATGGTCATTACTTTTCAATCAGAGGTCCGATTCAGGCGCATAATATATCGAGACGCTCGAAATTGAACAACGGAAGCTCTCGACAAATTCAAATTGTCATAACGTTTAACACGGAGGACCGATTCACGAGCATAATATATCTAGACGCTAAAAATTGAACAACGGATGCTCTCGAGAAATTCAAATGGTCATAACTTTTCACTCGCAGATCAGATTCAGGCGCATAATATATCCAGACGCTCGAAATTGAACAACGGAAGCTCTCCAGAAATTCAAATGGTCATAACTTTTACCTCGGAGGTCCGATTCAAGCGCATCACATATAGAGACGGTCGGATT
>NW_024464706.1:107933-116437 GCF_000004515.6 Glycine max
CTCGAAGTTCCGATTCAGGCGAATAATATATCGAGACGCTCGAAATTGAACAACGAAAGCTCTCGACAAATTCAAATGGTCATAACTTTTAACTCGAAGGACCGATTCAGGCGCATAATATATCGAGACGCTCGAAATTGAACAATGGAAGCTTTTGAGCAATTCAAATGGTCATAACTTTTCGCACGGAGGTCAGATTCAGGCGCATAATATATCGAGACGCAAGAAATTGAACAACGGAAGCTCTCGAGAAATTCAAATGCTCATAACTTTTAACACGGAAGTCCGATTCAGGCGCATAATATATCGAGACTCACGAAATTGAACAACGGATGCTCTCGAGAAATTCAAATGGTAATAACCTTTCACTCGGATGTCAGATTCAGGTGCATAATATATCGAGACGCTCAAAATTTAACAATGGAAGCTATCGAGCAATTCTAATGGTCATAACTTTTCACTTGGAGGTCCGATTCTGGCGCATAATATATCTAGACGCACAAAATTTAACTACGGAAGCTATCGAGAAATTCAAATGGTCATAACTTTTCACTTGGAGGTCCGATTCAGGAACATAATATATCTAGACGCACAAAATGTAACAATGGAAGCTCTCGACAAATTCAAATGGTCATAACTTTTAACTCGAAGTTCCGATTCAGGCGCATAATATATCGAGACGCTCGAAATTGAACAACGGAAGCTCTCGAGAAATTCAAATTCTCATAACTTTTAACACGGAAGTCCAATTAAGGCGCATAATATATCAAGACTCACGAAATTGAACAACGGAAGCTCTCGAGAAATGCAAATGGTAATAAGTTTTAACTCGGAGGTCAGATTCAGGTGCATAATATATCGAGACGCTCGACATTGAACAATGGAAGCTCTTTTGCAATTCAATTGGTCATAACTATTCACTCGGAGGTCCGATTCAGGCGCATAATATATCCAGACGCTCGAAATTGAACAACGGAAGCTCTCGACAAATTCAAATGGTCATAACTTTTAACTCGAAGTTCCGATTCAGGCGCATAATATATCGAGATGCTCGAAATTGAACAATGGAAGCTCTCGAGAAATTCAAATGGTCATAAGTTTTAACTCGAAGGTCCAATTTCGGCGTATAATATATCGAGACGCTCGACATTGAACAATGGAAGCTCTTGAGCAATTCAAATGGTCATAACTTTTCGCACGGAGGTCCGATTCAGGGGCATAACATATCGAGACGCTCGAAATTGAACAATGGAAGCTTTTGAGCAATTCAAATGGTCATAACTTTTCGCACGGAGGTCAGATTCAGGCGCATAATATATCGAGACGCAAGAAATTGAACAACGGAAGCTCTCGAGAAATTCAAATGCTCATAACTTTTAACACGGAAGTCCGATTCAGGCGCATAATATATCGAGACTCACGAAATTGAACAACGGATGCTCTCGAGAAATTCAAATGGTAATAACCTTTCACTCGGATGTCAGATTCAGGTGCATAATATATCGAGACGCTCGACATTGAACAATGGAAGCTCTTTTGCAATTCAATTGGTCATAACTATTCACTCGGAGGTCCGATTCAGGCGCATAATATATCGAGACGCTCGAAATTTAACAACGAAAGCTCTTGACAAATTCAAATGGTCATAACTTTTCACTCGGAGGTACGATTTTGGCGCATAATATATCGAGACTCACGAAATTGAACAACAGAAGCTCTCGAGAAATTCAAATGGTAATAACTTTTAACTCGGAGGTCAGATTAAGGCGCATAATATATCGAGACGCTCGACATTGAACATTGGAAGCTCTTGAGCAATTCAATTGGTCATAACTATCCACTCGGAGGTCCGATTCAAGCGCATAATATATCCAGACGCTCGAAATTGAACAACGAAAGCTCTCGACAAATTCAAATGGTCATAACTTTTAACTCGGAGGTCAGATTCAGGCGCATAATATATCGAGACGCTCGACATTGAACAATGGAAGCTCTTGAGCAATTCAAATGGTCATAACTATTGACTCGGAGGTCCGATTCAGGCGCATAATATATCGAGACGCTCGAAATTGAACAACGAAAGCTCTCGACAAATTCAAATGGTCATAACTTTTAACTCGAAGTTCCGATTCAGGCGCATAATATATCGAGATGCTCAAATTGAACAATGGAAGCTCTCGAGAAATTCAAATGGTCATAACTTTTAACTCGAGGTCCGATTCAGGCGCATAATATATCAAGACGCTCGAAATTGAACAATGGAAGCTCTTGAGCAATTCAAATGGTCATAACTTTTCGCACGGAGGTCAGATTCAGGCGCATAATATATCGAGACGCAAGAAATTGAACAACGGAAGCTCTCGAGAAATTCAAATGCTCATAACTTTTAACACGGAAGTCCGATTCAGGCGCATAATATATCGAAACTCACGAAATTGAACAACGGAAGCTCTCGAGAAATTCAAATGGTAATAACTTTTAACTCGGAGGTCAGATTCAGGCGCATAATATATCGAGACGCTCGACATTGAACAATGGAAGCTCTTTTGCAATTCAATTGGTCATAACTATTCACTCGGAGGTCCGATTCAGGCGCATAATATATCCAGACGCTCGAAATTGGACAACGGAAGCTTCTCGACCAATTCAAATGGTCATAACTATTCACTCGGAGGTCCGATTCAGGCGCATAATATATCGAGACGCTCGAAATTGAACAACGGAAGCTCTCGACAAATTCAAATGGTCATAACTTTTCACTCGGAGGTCCGATTCAGGCGCATAATATATCGAGACGCTCGAAATTGAACAATGGAAGCTTTTGAGCAATTCAAATGGTCATAACTTTTCGCACGGAGGTCAGATTCAAGCGCATAATATATCGAGACCCAAGAAATTGAACAACGGAATCTCTCGAGAAATTCAAATGCTCATAACTTTTAACACGGAAGTCCGATTCAGGCGCATAATATATCGAGACTCACGAAATTGAACAACGGATGCTCTCGAGAAATTCAAATGGTAATAACCTTTCACTCGGATGTCAGATTCAGGTGCATAATATATCGAGACGCTCAAAATTTAACAATGGAAGCTATCGAGCAATTCTAATGGTCATAACTTTTCACTTGGAGGTCCGATTCTGGCGCATAATATATCTAGACGCACAAAATTAACTACGGAAGCTATCGAGAGATTCAAATTCGTCATAACTTTTCACTTGGAGGTCCGATTCAGGAACATAATATATCTAGACGCACAAAATGTAACAATGGAAGCTCTCGACAAATTCAAATGGTCATAACTTTTAACTCGAAGTTCCGATTCAGGCGCATAATATATCGAGACGCAAGAAATTGAACAACGGAAGCTCTCGAGAAATTCAAATTCTCATAACTTTTAACACGGAAGTCCAATTCAGGCGCATAATATATCGAGACTCACGAAATTGAACAACGGAAGCTCTCGAGAAATGCAAATGGTAATAAGTTTTAACTCGGAGGTCAGATTCAGGCGCATAATATATCGAGACGCTCGACATTGAACAATGGAAGCTCTTTTGCAATTCAATTGGTCATAACTATTCACTCGGAGGTCCGATTCAGGCGCATAATATATCCAGACGCTCGAAATTGAACAACGGAAGCTCTCGACAAATTCAAATGGTCATAACTTTTAACTCGAAGTTCCGATACAGGCGCATAATATATCGAGATGCTCGAAATTGAACAATGGAAGCTCTCGAGAAATTCAAATGGTCATAAGTTTTAACTCGAAGGTCCAATTTCGGCGTATAATATATCGAGACGCTCGACATTGAACAATGGAAGCTCTTGAGCAATTCAAATGGTCATAACTTTTCGCACGGAGGTCCGATTCAGGGGCATAACATATCGAGACGCTCGAAATTGAACAATGGAAGCTTTTGAGCAATTCAAATGGTCATAACTTGTTCGCACGGAGGTCAGATTCAGGCGCATAATATATCGAGACCCAAGAAATTGAACAACGGAATCTCTCGAGAAATTCAAATGCTCATAACTTTTAACACGGAAGTCCGATTCAGGCGCATAATATATCGAGACTCACGAAATTGAACAACGGATGCTCTCGAGAAATTCAAATGGTAATAACCTTTCACTCGGATGTCAGATTCAGGTGCATAATATATCGAGACGCTCAAAATTTAACAATGGAAGCTATCGAGCAATTCTAATGGTCATAACTTTTCACTTGGAGGTCCGATTCTGGCGCATAATATATCTAGACGCACAAAATTTAACTACGGAAGCTATCGAGAAATTCAAATGGTCATAACTTTTCACTTGGAGGTCCGATTCAGGAACATAATATATCTAGACGCATAAAATGTAACAATGGAAGCTCTCGAGAAATTCAAATGGTCATAACTCTTAACTCGGAGGTCCGATTCAGGCGCATAGTATATCGAGACGCTCGAAATTGAACAATGGAAGCTCTGGAGCAATTCAAATTGTCATAACTTTTCACTCGAAGGTCCGATTCAGGCGCATAATATATTGAGACGAAAGAAATTGAACAACGGAAGCTCTCGAGAAATTCATATTCCCATAACTTTTAACACGGAAGTCCAATTCAGACGCATAATATATCGAGACTCACGAAATTGAACAACGGAAGCTCTCGAGAAATTCAAATGGTAATAACTTTTAACTCGGAGGTCAGATTCAGGGGCATAATATATCGAGACGCTCGACATTGAACAATGGAAGCTCTTTTGCAATTCAATTGGTCATAACTATTCACTCGGAGGTCCGATTCAGGCGCATAATATATCCAGACGCTCAAAATTGAACAACGGAAGCTCTCGACAAATTCAATTTGTCATAACTTTTAACTCGAAGTTCCGATTCAGGCGAGTAATATATCGAGATGCTCGAAATTGAACAATGGAAGCTCTCGAGAAATTCAATTGGTCATAACTATTCACTCGGAGGTCCGATTCAGGCGCATAATATATCCAGACGCTCAAAATTGAACAACGGAAGCTCTCGACAAATTCAAATGGTCATAACTATTCACTCGGAGGTCCGATTCAGGCGCATAATATATCGAGACGCTCGAAATTGAACAACGAAAGCTCTCGACAAATTCAAATGGTCATAACTTTTAACTCGAAGGACCGATTCAGGCGCATAATATATCGAGACGCTCGAAATTGAACAATGGAAGCTTTTGAGCAATTCAAATGGTCATAACTTTTCGCACGGAGGTCAGATTCAGGCGCATAATATATCGAGACGCAAGAAATTGAACAACGGAAGCTCTCGAGAAATTCAAATGCTCATAACTTTTAACACGGAAGTCCGATTCAGGCGCATAATATATCGAGACTCACGAAATTGAACAACGGATGCTCTCGAGAAATTCAAATGGTAATAACCTTTCACTCGGATGTCAGATTCAGGTGCATAATATATCGAGACGCTCAAAATTTAACAATGGAAGCTATCGAGCAATTCTAATGGTCATAACTTTTCACTTGGAGGTCCGATTCTGGCGCATAATATATCTAGACGCACAAAATTTAACTACGGAAGCTATCGAGAAATTCAAATGGTCATAACTTTTCACTTGGAGGTCCGATTCAGGAACATAATATATCTAGACGCACAAAATGTAACAATGGAAGCTCTCGACAAATTCAAATGGTCATAACTTTTAACTCGAAGTTCCGATTCAGGCGCATAATATATCGAGACGCAAGAAATTGAACAACGGAAGCTCTCGAGAAATTCAAATTCTCATAACTTTTAACACGGAAGTCCAATTAAGGCGCATAATATATCGAGACTCACGAAATTGAACAACGGAAGCTCTCGAGAAATGCAAATGGTAATAAGTTTTAACTCGGAGGTCAGATTCAGGTGCATAATATATCGAGACGCTCGACATTGAACAATGGAAGCTCTTTTGCAATTCAATTGGTCATAACTATTCACTCGGAGGTCCGATTCAGGCGCATAATATATCCAGACGCTCGAAATTGAACAACGGAAGCTCTCGACAAATTCAAATGGTCATAACTTTTAACTCGAAGTTCCGATTCAGGCGCATAATATATCGAGATGCTCGAAATTGAACAATGGAAGCTCTCGAGAAATTCAAATGGTCATAAGTTTTAACTCGAAGGTCCAATTTCGGCGTATAATATATCGAGACGCTCGACATTGAACAATGGAAGCTCTTGAGCAATTCAAATGGTCATAATTATTCACTCGGAGGTCCGATTCAGGCGCATAATATATCGAGACGCTCGAAATTGAACAACGAAAGCTCTCGACAAATTCAAATGGTCATAACTTTTAACTCGAAGGACCGATTCAGGCGCATAATATATCGAGACGCTCGAAATTGAACAATGGAAGCTTTTGAGCAATTCAAATGGTCATAACTTTTCGCACGGAGGTCAGATTCAGGCGCATAATATATCGAGACGCAAGAAATTGAACAACGGAAGCTCTCGAGAAATTCAAATGCTCATAACTTTTAACACGGAAGTCCGATTCAGGCGCATAATATATCGAGACTCACGAAATTGAACAACGGATGCTCTCGAGAAATTCAAAAGGTAATAACTTTTCACTCGGATGTCAGATTCAGGTGCATAATATATCGAGACGCTCAAAATTTAACAATGGAAGCTATCGAGCAATTCTAATGGTCATAACTTTTCACTTGGAGGTCCGATTCTGGCGCATAATATATCTAGACGCATAAAATTTAACTACGGAAGCTATCGAGAAATTCAAATGGTCATAACTTTTCACTTGGAGGTCCGATTCAGGAACATAATATATCTAGACGCACAAAATGTAACAATGGAAGCTCTCGAGAAATTCAAATGGTCATAACTCTTAACTCGGAGGTCCGATTCAGGCGCATAATATATCGAGACGCTCGAAATTGAACAATGGAAGCTCTGGAGCAATTCAAATTTTCATAACTTTTCACTCGAAGGTCCGATTCAGGCGCATAATATATTGAGACGCAAGAAATTGAACAACGGAAGCTCTAGAGAAATTCAAATTCTCATAACTTTTAACACGGAAGTCCAATTCAGGCGCATAATATATCGAGACTCACGAAATTGAACAACGGAAGCTCTCGAGAAATGCAAATGGTAATAAGTTTTAACTCGGAGGTCAGATTCAGGCGCAAAATATATCGAGACGCTCGACATTGAACAATGGAAGCTCTTTTGCAATTCAATTGGTCATAACTATTCACTCGGAGGTCCGATTCAGGCGCATAATATATCCAGACGCTCGAAATTGAACAACGGAAGCTCTCGACAAATTCAAATGGTCATAACTTTTAACTCGAAGTTCCGATTCAGGCGCATAATATATCGAGATGCTCGAAATTGAACAATGGAAGCTCTCGAGAAATTCAAATGGTCATAAGTTTTAACTCGAAGGTCCAATTTCGGCGTATAATATATCGAGACGCTCGACATTGAACAATGGAAGCTCTTGAGCAATTCAAATGGTCATAATTATTCACTCGGAAGCCCGATTCAGGCGCATAATATATCGAGACGCTCGAAATTGAACAACGAAAGCTCTCGACAAATTCAAATGGTCATAACTTTTAACTCGAAGGACCGATTCAGGCGCATAATATATCGAGACGCTCGAAATTGAACAATGGAAGCTTTTGAGCAATTCAAATGGTCATAACTTTTCGCACGGAGGTCAGATTCAGGCGCATAATATATCGAGACGCAAGAAATTGAACAACGGAAGCTCTCGAGAAAGTCAAATGCTCATAACTTTTAACACGGAAGTCCGATTCAGGCGCATAATATATTGAGACTCACGAAATTGAACAACGGATGCTCTCGAGAAATTCAAATGGTAATAACTTTTCACTCGGATGTCAGATTCAGGTGCATAATATATCGAGACGCTCGAAATTTAACAATGGAAGCTATCGAGCAATTCTAATGGTCATAACTTTTCACTTGGAGGTCCGATTCAGGCGCATAATATATCTAGACGCACAAAATTTAATTACGGAAGCTATCGAGAAATTCAAATGGTCATAACTTTTCACTTGGAGGTCCGATTCAGGAACATAATATATCTAGACGCACAAAATGTAACAATGGAAGCTCTCGAGAAATTCAAATGGTCATAACTCTTAACTCGGAGGTCCGATTCAGGCGCATAGTATATCGAGACGCTCGAAATTGAACAATGGAAGCTCTAGAGCAATTCAAATTGTCATAACTTTTCACTCGAAGGTCCGATTCAGGCGCATAATATATTGAGACGCACGAAATTGAACAACGGAAGCTCTCGAGAAATTCAAATTCTCATAACTTTTAACTCGGAGTCCGATTCAGGCGCATAATATATCAAGACTCACGAAATTGAACAACGGAAGCTCTCGAGAAATTCAAATGGTAATAACTTTTAACTCGGAGGTCCGATTCAGCGCATAATATATCGAGACGCTCG
>NW_024464706.1:116579-126957 GCF_000004515.6 Glycine max
CACGAAGTTCGATTAGGCGTATAATATATCGAGATGCTCGAAATTGAACAATGGAAGCTCTCGAGAAATTCAAATGGTCATAAGTTTTAACTCGGAGGTCCAATTTCGGCGTATAATATATCGAGACGCTCGACATTGAACAATGGAAGCTCTTGAGCAATTCAAATGGTCATAACTATTCACTCGGAGGTCCGATTCAGGCGCATAATATATCGAGACACTCGAAATTGAACAACGAAAGCTCTCGACAAATTCAAATGGTCATAACTTTAAACTCGAAGGACCGATTCAGGCGCATAATAAATCGAGACGCTCGAAATGGAACAATGGAAGCTTTTGAGCAATTCAAATGGTCATAACTTTTCGCACGGAGGTCAGATTCAGGCGCATAATATATCGAGACGCACGAAATTGAACAACGGAAGCTCTCGAGAAATTCAAATGCTCATAACTTTTAACACGGAAGTCCGATTCAGGCGCATAATATATTGAGACTCACGAAATTGAACAACGGATGCTCTCGAGAAATTCAAATGGTAATAACTTTTAACTCGGAGGTCAGATTCAGGCGCATAATATATCGAGACGCTCGAAATTGAACAATGGAAGCTCTGGAGCAATTCAAATGGTCATAACTTTTCACTCGAAGGTCCGATTCAGGCGCATAATATATCGAGACGCTCGAAATTGAACAATGGAAGCTCTTGAGCAATTCAAATGGTCATAACTTTTCACACGGAGGTCCGATTCAGGGGCATAATATATCGAGACGCAAGAAATTGAACAATGGAAGCTTTTGAGCAATTCAAATGGTCATAACTTTTCGCACGGAGGTCAGATTCAGGCGCATAATATATCGAGACGCAAGAAATTGAACAACGGAAGCTCTCGAGAAATTCAAATGCTCATAACTTTTAACACGGAAGTCCGATTCAGGCGCATAATATATCGAGACTCACGAAATTGAACAACGGATGCTCTCGAGAAATTCAAATGGTAATAACCTTTCACTCGGATGTCAGATTCAGGTGCATAATATATCGAGACGCTCAAAATTTAACAATGGAAGCTATCGAGCAATTCAAATGGTCATAACTTTTCACTTGGAGGTCCGATTCTGGCGCATAATATATCTAGACGCACAAAATTTAACTACGGAAGCTATCGAGAAATTCAAATGGTCATAACTTTTCACTTGGAGGTCCGATTCCGGAACATAATATATCTAGACGCACAAAATGTAACAATGGAAGCTCTCGACAAATTCAAATGGTCATAACTTTTAACTCGAAGTTCCGATTCAGGCGCATAATATATCGAGATGCTCGAAATGAACAATGGAAGCTCTCGAGAAATTCAAATGGTCATAACTTTTCACTCGGAGGTCCAATTTAGGCGCATAATATATCGAGACGCTCGACATTGAACAATGGAAGCTCTTGAGCAATTCAAATGGTCATAACTATTCACTCGGAGGTCCGATTCAGGCACATAATATATCGAGACGCAAGAAATTGAACACCGGAAGCTCTCGAGAAATTCGAATTCTCATAACTAATAACACGAAAGTCCGATTCAGGCGCATAATATATCGAGACTCACGAAATTGAACAACGGAAGCTCTCGAGAAATTGAAATGGTAATAACTTTTAACTCGGAGGTCAGATTCAGGCGCATAATATATTGAGACGCTCGACATTGAACAATGGAAGCTCTTTTGCAATTCAATTGGTCATAACTATTCACTCGGAGGTCCGATTCAGGCGCATAATATATCCAGACTCTCGAAATTGAACAATGAAAGCTCTCGACAAATTCAAATGGTCATAACTTTTCACTTGGAGGTCCGATTTAGGCACATAATATATCTAGACGCACAAAATGTAACAATGGAAGCTCTCGAGAAATTCAAATGGTCATAACTCTTAACTCGGAGGTCCGATTCAGGCGCATAATATATCGAGACGCTCGAAATTGAACAATGGAAGCTCTGGAGCAATTCAAATGGTCATAACTTTTCACTCGAAGGTCCGATTCAGGCACATAATATATCGAGACGCAAGAAATTGAACAACGGAAGCTCTCGAGAAATTCAAATTCTCATTACTTTTAACACGGAAGTCCGATTCAGGCGCATAATATATCGAGACCCACGAAATTGAACAACGGAAGCTCTCGAGAAATTCAAATGGTAATAACTTTTCACTCGGATATCAGATTCAGGCGCATAATATATCGAGACGCTCGAAATTGAACAATGGAAGCTATTGAGCAACTCAAATGGTCATAACTTTTCACTTGGAGGTCCGATTCAGGCGCATAATATATCTAGACGCACAAAATGTGAACAATGGACGCTGTCGAGAAATTCAAATGGTCATAACTCTTTCACTCGGAGGTCCGATTCAGGCGCATAATATATCGAGACGCTCGAAATTGAACTATGGAAGCTCTTGAGGCAATTCAAATGGTCATAACTTTTCACTCGAAGGTCCGATTCAGGCGCATAATATATCGACACGCTCGAAATTGAAAACGAAAGCTCTCGAGAAATTCAAATTGTCATAACGTTTAACACGGAAGACCGATTCACACGCATAATATATCTAGACGCTCAAAATTGAACAACGGAAGCTCTCGAGAAATTCAAATGGTCATAACTTTTCACTCGGAGGTCTGATTCAGGCGCATAATATATCCACATGCCCGAAATTGAACAAAGGAATCTCTCGAGAAATTCAAATTGTCATAACTTTTCACTCGGAGGTCCGATTCAGGCACATAATTTATCGAGATGCTCAAAATTGAGCAACGGAAGCTCTCGAGAAATTCGAATGGGCATAACTTTTTAGTCAGAGGTCCGATTCAGGCGCATAATATATCAAGATGCCCGAAATTGAACTACGGAAGCTCTCGAGAAATTCAAATGGTCATTACTTTTTCACTCGGGAGATCAGATTCAGGCGGATAATATATCCCAGACCCCTCGAAATTGACCAAATGGAAGCTCTCGAGAAATTCAAATGGGTCATAACTTTTTCAGTCAGAGGGTCCGGATTCAGGCGCATAATATATCGATACTCCCGAAATTGAACCTACGGAAAGCTCTCGAGAAAATTCAAATGGGTCATAACTTTTCACTCGGAGATCAGATTCAGCGGATAATATATCAAGATGCTCGAAATTGAACAACGGAAGCTCTTCAGGAAATTCAAATGGTCATAAACTTTTCACTCAGGATGGTCCGATTCACGGCGCATAACTATATCGAGAACGCTTCGAAAATTGAGACAACGGGAAGGCTCTCGAGAAATTTCAAATGGGTCATATACTTTTTCACTCCGGGAGGTCCGGATTTCAGGCGCATAATATTATCGAGACGCTCTAAATTGAACTACAGAAGGTCTCGAGAAATTCAAATGGTCATAACTTTTCACTCGGAGGTGTGATTCACGCGCATAATATATCCAGACCCTCGAAATTGAGTAATGGAAGCTCTCGAGAAATTCAAATGGTCATTACTTTTCAATCGGATGTCCGATTCAGGCGCATAATATATCGAGACGCTCGAAATTTAACAACAAAAGCTCTCGAGAAATTCAAATTGTCATAACTATCCACTCGGAGGACTGATTCACGTGTATACTATATCGAGACGCTCAAAATTAAACAACGGAAGGTCTCGAGAAATTCAAATGGTCATAACTTTTCACGTCGGAGGTCCGATTCACGCGCATAATATATCGACACTCCTGAAATTGAACAATGGAAGCTCTCGAGAAATTCAAATTGTCATAACTTTTAACTCGGAGGTCCGATTCAGGAACATAATATATCGAGACGACCGAAATTGAGCAACGGAAGCTCTTGAGAAATTCAAATGGTCATAACTTTTCACTCAGAGGTCCGATTCAGGAGCATAATATATCGAGACCTCCGAAATTCAACTACGGAAGGTCTAGAGAAATTCAAATGGTCATAACGTTTCACTCGGAGATCAGATTCTGGCGGATAAAATATCAAGACGCTCGAAATTGAACAACGGAAGCTCTCTAGAAATTCAAATGGTCAAAACTTTTCACTCGGAGGTCCGATTCAGGTGCATAATATATCCAGACCCTCAAAATTGAGCAATGGAAGCTCTCGGGAAATTCAAATGGTCATTACTTTTCAATCGGAGGTCCGATTCAAGCGCATCACATATAGAGACGCTCGGAATTGAACAACGGAAATTCTCAAGAATATCAAATGGTCATAACTTTTCACTCAGAGGTCTGATTCAGGCGCATAATATATCGAGACGCTCGAAATTGAACAACGGAAGCTATCAAGAAAGTCAAATGGTCATAACTTTTCGCTCAGAGGTCCGATTCAAGCGCATAATATATCCAGACCCTCGAAATTGAGTAATGGAATCTCTCGAGAAATTCAAATGGTCATAACTTTTCAATCGGAGGTCCGATTCAGGCGCATAATATATCGAGACGCTCCAAATTGAACAACGGAAGCTCTCGAGAAATTCAAATTGTCATAACGTTTAAAACGGAGGACCGATTCACACCCATAATATATCTAGACGCTCAAAATTGAACAACGGAAGCTCTCGAGAAATTCAAATGGTCATAACTCGAAGGTCCGATTCAGGCGCATAATATATCGACATGCCCGAAATTGAACAATAGAATCTCTCGAGAAATTCAAATGGTCATAACTTTTTAGTCAGAGGTCCGATTCAGGCGCATAATATATCGAGACGCCCGAAATTGAACTACGGAAGCTCTCGAGAAATTCAAATGGTCATAACTTTTCACTCGGAGATCCGATTCAGGCAGATAATATATCTAGACCCTCGAAATTGAGTAATGGAATCTCTCGAGATATTCAAATTGTAATAACTTTTCACTCAGAGGTCCGATTCAGGCGCATAATATATCCAGACCCTCGAAATTGAGTAATGGAAGCTCTCGAGAAATTCAAATGGTCATTGCTTTTCAATCGGATGTCCGATTCTGGCGCATAATATATCGAGACGCTCGAAATTTAACAACGGAAGCTCTCATGAAATTCAAATTGTACTTACTATCCACTCGGAGGACCGATTCACGCGCATACTATATCGAGACGCTCAAAATTGAACAACGGAAGCTCTCGAGAAATTCAAATGGTCATAACTTTTCACTCGGAGGTTCGATTCAGGCGCATAATATATCGAGACGCTCGAAATTGAACTACGGAAGGTCTCGAGAAATTCAAATGGTCATAACTTTTCACTCGGAGGTCCGATTCACGCGTATAAAATATCGACACTCCCGAAATTGAACAATGGAAGCTCTCGAGAAATTCAAATTGTCATAACTTTTCACTCGGAGGTCCGATTCAGGCGCATAATATATCGAGACGCCCAAAATTAAACAACGGAACCTCTAGAAAAATTCAAATGGTCATAACTTTAAACTCGGAGGTCCGATTCATATCGAGATGCTCGAAATTGAACAATGGAAGCTCTTGAGCAATTCAAAGGGTCATAACTTTTCACTCGAAGGTCCGATTCAGGCGCATAATATATCGACCCGCTCGAAATTGAACAATGAAAGCTCTCGAGAAATTCAAATGGTCATAACTTTTAACTCCGATGTCAGATTCAGGCGCATAATATATCGAGACGCTCGACATTGAACAATGGAAGCTCTTGAGCAATTCAAATGGTCATAACTATTGACTCGGAGGTCCGATTCAGGCGCATAATATATCGAGACGCTCGAAATTGAACAATGGAAGCTCTTGAGCAATTCAAAGGGTCATAACTTTTCACTCGAAGGTCCGATTCAGGTGCATAATATATCGAGACGCTCGAAATTGAACAACGAAAGCTCTTGACAAATTCAAATGGTCATAACTTTTCACACGGAGGTACGATTTTGGAGCATAATATATCGAGACTCACGAAATTGAACAACGGAAGCTCTCGAGAAATTCAAATGGTAATAACTTTTAACTCGGAGGTCAGATTCAGGCGCATAATATATCGAGACGCTCGACATTGAACAATGGAAGCTCTTGAGCAATTCAATTGGTCATAGCTATTCACTCGGAGGTTTGATTCAGGCGCATAATATATCCAGACGCTCGAAATTGAACAACGAAAGCTCTCGACAAATTCAAATGGTCATAACTTTTAACTCGAAGTTCCGATTCAGGCGCATAATATATCGAGATGCTCGAAATTGAACAATGGAAGCTATCGAGAAATTCAAATGCTCATAACTTTTAACTCGGAGGACCGATTTAGGCGTATAATATATCGAGACGCTCGACATTGAACATTGGAAGCTCTTGAGCAATTCAAATGGTCATAACTATTCAATCGGAGGTCCGATTCAGGAGCATAATATCTCGAGACGCTCGAAATTGAACAACGAAAGCTCTCGACAAATTCAAATGGTCATAACTTTTAACTCGAAGGTCCGATTCAGGTGCATAATATATCGAGACTCTCAAAATTTAACAATGGAAGCTCTTGAGCAATTCAAATGGTCATAACTTTTCGCACGGAGGTCAGATTCAGGCGCATAATATATCGAGACGCAAGAAATTGAACAACGGAAGCTCTCGAGAAATTCAAATGCTCATAACTTTTGACACGGAAGTCCGATTCAGGCGCATAATATATCGAGACTCATGAAATTGAACAACGGATGCTCTCGAGAAATTCAAATGGTAATAACTTTTCACTCGGATGTCAGATTCAGGCGCATAATAAATCGAGACGCTCGAAATTGAACAATGGAAGCTATCGAGCAATTCTAATGGTCATAACTTTTCACTTGGAGGTCCGATTCAGGCGCATAATATATCTAGACGCACCAAATTTAACAACGGATGCTATCGAGAAATTCAAATGGTCATAACTCTTAACTCGGAGGTCCGATTCTGGCGAATAATATAACGAGACGCTCAAAATTGAACAATGGAAGCTCTGGAGCAATTCAAATGGTCATAACTATTCACTCGGATGTCCGATTCAGGCGCATAATATATCAAGACGCGCGAAATTGAACAATGGAAGCTCTCGAGAAATTCAAGTGCTCATAACTTTTCACTCGGAGGTCAGATTCAGGCGCATAATATATCGAGACACAAGAAATTGAACAACGGAAGCTCTTGAGAAATTCAAATGCTCATAACTTTTAACTCAGAAGTCCGATTCAGGCGCATAATATATCGAGATGCTCGAAATTGTACAATGGAAGCTCTTGAGCAATTCAAATGGTCATAACTTTTCACTCGAAGGTCCGATTCAGGCGCATAATATATCGACACGCTTGAAATTGAACAACGAAAGCTCTCGACAAATTCATTTGGTCATAACTTTTCACTCGGAGGTACGATTTTGGCGCATAATATATCGAGACTCACGAAATTGAACAACGGAAGCTCTCGAGAATTTCAAATGGTAATAACTTTTAACTCGGATGTCAGATTCAAGCGCATAATATATCGAGACGCTCAACATTGAAGAATGGAAGCTCTTGAGTAATTCAAATGGTCATCACTATTGACTCGGAGGTCCAATTCAGGCGCATAATATATCGAGACACTCAGAATTGAACAATGGAAGCTCTTGAGCAATTCAAACGGTCATAACTTTTCACTCGAAGGTCCGATTCAGGCGCATAATATATCGAGACGCAAGAAATTGAACAACGGAAGCTCTCGAGAAATTCGAATTCTCATAACTTTTAACACGAAAGTCCGATTCAGGCGCATAATATATCGAGACTCACGAAATTGAACAACGGAAGCTCTCGAGAAAGTCAAATGGTAATAACTTTTAACTCGGAGGTCAGATTCAGGCGCATAATATATCGAGATGCTCGACATTGAACAATGGAAGCTCTTGAGCAATTCAAATGGTCATAACTATTCACTAGGAGGTCCGAATCAGGCGCATAATATATTGAGACGCTCGAAATTGAACAACGAAAGCTCTCGACAAATTCAAATGGTCATAACTTTTAACTCGAAGTTCCGATTCAGGCGCATAATATATTGAGATGCTCGAAATTGAACAATGGAAGCTCTCGAGAAATTCAAATGGTCATAACTTTTAACTCGGAGGTCAGATTTAGGCGCATAGTATATCGAGACGCTCGACATTGAACAATGGAAGCTCTGGAGCAACTCAAATGGTTATAACTATTCACTCGGAGGTCCGATTCAGGCGCATAATATATCGATACGCGCAAAATTGAACAACGAAAGCTCCCGACAAATTCAAATGGTCATAACTTTTAACTCGAAGGTCCGATTGAGGCGCATAATATATCGAGATGCTCGAAATTGAACAATGGAAGCTCTCGAGAAATTCAAATGGTCATAACTTTTAACTCGGAGGTCCGATTCAGGTGCATAATATATCGAGACGTTCGGAATTGAACAATGGAAGCTCTTGAGCAATTCAAACGGTCATAACTTTTCACTCGAAGGTCCGATTCAGGTGCATAATATATCGAGACGTTCGGAATTGAACAATGGAAGCTCTTGAGAAATTCAAACGGTCATAACTTTTCACTCGAAGGTCCGATTCAGGAGCATAATATATCGAGATGCTCGAAATTGAACAATGGAAGCTCTCGAGAAATTCAAATGGTCATAACTTTTAACTCGGAGGTCAGATTTAGGCGCATAATATATTGAGACGCTCGACATTGAACAATGGAAGCTCTGGAGCAATTCAAATGGTCATAACTATTCACTCGGAGGTCCGATTCAGGCGCATAATATATCGAGACGCACGAAATTGAACAACGGAAGCTCTCGAGAAATTTAAATGGTCAAAACTAATAACTCGGAGGTCCAATTCAGGCGCATAATATATCGAGTCACTCAAAATTTAACGATGAAGCTCTTTGAGCAATTCAGATGGACAGAACTTTTCGCTTGGAAGTCCGAGTCAGCGCATAATATATTGAGACGCCCAAAATTAAACAACGAAACCTCTAGAAAAATTCACCCGCTCATAACTTTTCACTCAGAGGTCCGATTCAGGCGCATAATATATCGACACGCTTGAAATTGAACAATGGAAGCTCTTGAGCATTTCAAATGGTCATAACTTTTCACACGGAGGTCAGATTCAGGCGCATAATATATCGACACGCTCGCCATTGAACAACGGAAGCTCTGAAGCAATCCAAATGGTCAAAACTATTCACTCGGAGGTCCGATTCAGGCGCATAATATATCGAGACGCACGAAATTGAACAACGGAAGCTCTCGAGAAATTTAAATGGTCAAAACTAATAACTCGGAGGTCCAATTCAGGCGCATAATATATCGAGTCACTCAAAATTTAACAATGGAAGCTCTTGAGCAATTCAAATGGTCAGAACTTTTCACTTGGAGGTCCGATTCAGGCGCATAATATATTAAGACGCCCAAAATTAAACAACGAAACCTCTAGAAAAATTCAAATGGTCATAACTTTTCACTCAGAGGTCCGATTCAGGCGCATAATATATCGACACGCTCGAAATTGAACAATGGAAGCTCTTGAGCATTTCAAATGGTCATAACTTTTCACACGGAGGTCAGATTCAGGCGCATAATATATCGACACGCTTGAAATTGAGCAACGGAAGCTATTAAGCAATTCAAATGGTGATAATTTTTCACTTGGAGGTCCGATTCAGGCGCGTAATATATCGAGACGCACAAACTTAAACAACGGAAGCTCTTGAGCAATTCAAATCGTCATAATTTTTCACTCGGAGGTCCGATTCAGGCGCATAATATATCGAGATGACGAAATTGAACAACGGAAGCTCTCAAGAAATTCAAATGGTAATAACTTTTAACTCGGATGTCAGATTCAGGCACATAATATATCTAAACCCTCGAAATTGAACAATGGAAGCTATTGAGCAATTCAAATGGTCATAACTTTCACATGGAGGTCCGATTCAGGCGCATAATATATCGAGACGCTCGACATTGAACAATGGAAGCTCTTGAGTAATTCAAATTGTCATAACTATTCACTCGGAGGTCCGATTCACGCGCATAATATATCGAGACGCTCGAAATTGAACAACGAAAGCTCTTGACAAATGCAAATGGTCATAACTTTTAACTCGAAGGTTCGATTCAGGCGCATAATATATCGAGACGCTCGAAATTGAACAATGGAAGCTCTCGAGAAATTCAAATGGTCATAACTTTTAACTCGGAGGTCAGATTCAGGCGCATAATATATCGAGACACTCGACATTGAACAATGGAAAGCTCTGAAGCAATTCAAATGGTCATAACTTTTCACTCGTAGATTACATTCAGCCGCATAATATATCGAGAACGCTTAAGAATTGTAACAATGGAA